>NW_020954729.1:2384287-2485308 GCF_900497805.2 Vombatus ursinus
TGGTTATGGTAAAACACCACTCATTAGGACCTGATGAACCAGAACTCCTAGTTAACTGGATTTTTTTCTGCTGTAGGACGAGGCAGATGATTAGGAATCAAATGGATGGAAGGATCATTCTGAGACTCAGGGTTTTGTTCTGCAGTTTTAGGAAATAACCCAGCAGTAGCACCTACACACAGTACGTTGCTTCTATCAGGTGCTTCATAAATGTTGAATTGAAGCCACCAAGATTTGCTGTTTAAGTCGTCGATTCAAGTAGCTGAATTTTCTGCTTCACCATGCTTGCTGTCTGGTTTTGTGTTTTCAAATGCCCTGAGGCCTAGTTTTCACAGAAGCAATGCTAATGGTGCCCAGCCATAAAGGCACCACCCAAGAGTTCAGTTAATTACTAGGTTTTTCAGAAGTGTGTGAGAACAGTTCTTCTACATTGCACAGATGAACTAGGCTGAAACAGGTGAACCTGTTTGCAACAAAGGAATAACTTGGGAAGCTGTAACTTCCAAAGGAGTAGCTAGGCAGAAGTTGACTTGAGATGCAGTCTGCCATTGGCCGTTCATTTATAAATCATCTCCTGCTATTTTGAAAACTCATCGAAGTCCTGTCAGGGCAAAAGTCAAAAGGACTGTTGATGGCCCAGGATGAAGTGGATGACCTTGGCATCTTTGATGTCTGACCAAGCTCTAAGCCCTCCACAGGGGCTGCTTCAGCCGCCTTCATGGCTCCTGGACCAAATTGTTCTCATTCACTTATTCTGCTGGGGGAAGTGAAGTGTTCGTTAACTAACCTTACAGGTTTGAGGCCCATCCGCTAGGGATGGTTTACCGGGGTTTGGCCTCTGTACCTGCCCCAGCTTCTTGGAGCCACAGGTGAGAGTTGGGTGAAGGTAGATGAGCAGCCCTCACAGCAGAGGTGCATGCTGGTCCTCCCTGAACACCTGCTACACTCCACTAGCTTTACTATACTCTATTCGATGGGAGAAGAGGGTACTGCATTGTATTTTAAGACTCTTATTCGACCCTGTTAATCACTTTGTCTTTTCCTTTCTTTTCCTAGAAGGTTCTAAAGTTGGTTTTGACTTGAGCGATGCCTTGAATGATGAAAATGATAGATTCAATGGTGGTGGAGGCAGGCCCAATCTAAAACCTGGTGAAGGTAAGTGGGTTCATTGTATCTCTATAGGTTTGTCTCTGTTTGAAACCACTGTCTAATCCAGCAACATCCAAATTTACTTCTTTTTTGATAAACCTAATGATAAATCTGATTTGGCCAGGGGCAAGTGGGGTGCCTTGGCAGTGAAAAATAAGTGGGATCTTCAATGATTTTTACATGGATAATGAAGAATGAGCATGCTTCAAACCTTTCTTTCTTTGAAAATATGCTGTGTTATTATCTGCAAGGTTGAGAGACTTTTTAAATCTTTTTGTGACCCATATTCTTATGTATTTGAATGTATCTTTAAAAACAAGTCTAATATAATATGTAGGAAACATTTCATATTCACATTCAGGAGTAAAGATGGAAAGATAGCATAATTGTGCCATTTAATTAAAAGTCTGTTAAGTACCCTCACAAATAGTCAATTTGTCAAGTTGTCATTAAGCATTTGTGCTTAATGGGGGGTACCCTGGGGATTCCCAGAGAAGTGAACTGGTCCCTGGCCTTGAGTAGCTGACAGGCTGTTGGGTGAGACAACAGGCAAATATATATATATAAATGAGCTATGCATATATACATGCATACATACTCTTGGATTATGTTTTTCAAAGCCAAATCTAAGATTTTTGCAAAACTGTATAGAGACACAGACACATTCATACATGTATACATGTACACATGTTAAACACATACAGAAACAGATACAGTCTGAGGTATTCTTGTCTCCATAACGGACATACTAATCTGCCAAAAATGAATGATTTACTAAACACAGAATCTTTTAAAATATGCTTAAAAATCATGTTTTTTTTAAGTAGTAGTAGATCATATCATAAGAATACCTAACAGTATTAATAGCTCTTTAAGGTTCATGCAGCACTTTACAAATATGTTCTTGTTTGAGGCACACAACAACCCTGGGAGATAGGTGCTATTACTGTTGTCATTTTATACATGAGAAAGTGGAAGGCACAGAGAGGACAAGTGGCGGTCACACAGCTAGGAAGGATTTCAGGCTATATTTCTACTCAAGTTTTTCTGACTCCCAAGTCCAAATCTCCACCCTCTGTACCACCTTGCTGCAAGATTACTGTTGTTAGCCCTCCTCAACTCAGTGGAGCCTTCCTGCACGTAAGAGTGCACAGACTTCTAATCCTCATAGTGAAGGCAAGGTGGTCCTTCGGGTACAGACCCAGGAAATGAGGGGAAAGGAGGCCCAGTGGCCAGCAGGCATCTGTCGCTATTCTCAGCACTAGAATAAAAGCAAAAGGTAAGAGCAGCAGTACCAGGCGATTGCTTGCCTTGTAGTTGTGAAAAAGAAAGAGGAACAGAGATCAAGACCTGAAGACTCCAGAATCTGTGCCAGAACACGATCCAGAAATCTGACCTCAGTAGCTGTCTAGTCCAACCCATACCTCCATACCTTCTTCAATATATCTGGCTGCTGATGGTCCAGCCTTTAATCAAGAATCACCAAAGACGGACGAATATGCCCAGCATGTTCCAGTTTTGTATAGCTCGGATTGTCAGGAAATTTTTCCTGATATCCAGCCACCTTTGCTTCTCTTTAGCATTGATAATAATGTTAAATGACACCATGCTAAGCACAAATCTCTGTTCCACTCCATCAGAGACCCCCTTCCAATCAATATTGAACCATTTAGAAATACTCTTTCCATGTGTCCATTCAGCTAGTTCTGTATTCATCTTTTCCATAAGCATGTTTTGAGAGACTTTATCTGGGACTTTGCTTAGATCTTTGTAAGCCACATCTAAGAATGGGGCCTTCTACAGTCCTGTTCTCTTTCTTGTCACTGGACCCAGATGGCTGTGGAGGAGAAAGTGAGGCTGGAGACTTGCATAGATCCCTGCCTCACTTCAATCCAGTTCACTTGCAAGTCATGGCATCATCTTCCTGATGTCACGGACTTCTTTGGGAACAAAGGACAAAACAACAACATCTAAGAAAGTAAAATCAAAAATGTTGCGTAAGAACCCCAAGCATCTCAGTAAACTAGGAATGCTCTTTATCTGTAGATCTCCTAATCCAAAAATTGGATTAGGATCAAATAGGAAAAGAAAGTTGAGCCTGGCATTAGTTCTTGGTGAAGCCATGCTATTCTTTTTGGTCTTTGTTTCCTTTTCTAGGTGTTCATTGACCATCTCATTGGCAGTTGGTTCTAGAATTTTGCCAGGTGTTAAAGTAATACTCACCGTTTACACATTCCCTTCTTTGTCCTTAAAAAACAACAACAACAACAACTAAACAAAACCCCAGGACATTCCTTCTTTTCCAGCACTGGGGTACCTCTGCTGTTCTCCTCAGTATTTTAGATATTTTTGCCCATAGCTTAACACTCACATCTATCAGTTCTTTCAGTAGCCACAGATGTAGTTCATTTAGGCTGGGTGACTTGAACAGATACAGTCAGTTGCATGCTGTCTTCCTTTCTCCTTACTTACCCTGGGTATGTGTTTATTCTCTTTGACCTTTTCCAGTTCCATGGTCATTTCTCCTTCCAGAAAGAAAACAAGGCCAAATGAGAAAGGCATATTTCTGATTCTTCTTTTTCTTAGTTACCATCATCCCTCCTCTGATCCCATTGAAATCTACTCTTCCTCAATCTGTTGCATATGTTGTTTTATGTTTGACTTTTCTCTTTTCTGTCACAAACTCTGAAAGGTCACTTTGGTCCAAGCCTCACATTATGTCTCCCACAGCAATCAGTTCCTTTCCTCTTGCTGAGAATCAGACCTATAATGAACCTTCTCTTGTTGGTTTATCTACCTTTTAAACGACTAAATTATCATCAAGGCAAATCAAGAAATTATTAAGCCCTTCTGCTTTGACAGGAAGAGAGCTCTAGGAGATGTCTTGATAAATGAAGTCCTTTATTGAAAGCTCTATATATTTGCCTGAAAGCCATCCTGTATGGCTAGCTTGTCAGATTCAGTTGTACTGAAAAAGAAACACTGTTTGCTTTTTCACTCTTGATCCTCCAGAAGCCATGCGTCCATTATTCTGTAACAGCTATTGGAGGATTCTTGGTGTGGCTTATTTCTACCCCAATTTGGGTGCGTGTTCACTTGTGTACGCCCAGGAAAATGGCACATAGCTCAGTGAAGTTCTCAGAATTGGTAATTATGGAGTACATTCCCTCTTTTAATTCCTTCCTTAGACATTCTGGCCATGCTTTACTTCTGAAAATACCACCCTCCCCCTCCCCCCCAGTGGATGTCTCTTATGTTGGAAAGTAGGGCTTGTTTGTGTTCTTGCTCTTTTTCCCATATTAATCAACAGGTGCTGTGCTAGGTGCTAGGGGTCCAAGTCCAAGGAGGTCACAAGGAGCTTACGTTCCAATGCAGGAGACAAGTATATCTATAAATCTATTTAGCATAAATACAAAGTTAAATAAAGACAGATCTCTACGAAGTAGTGAGGTATGATATAGATTGGGAGGGTGGCTGGGGCCTATCAGGAAAGGCTCCATGCAGAAGATAGTGTTGAAGTGGCATCTTGGAGGTGGAAGTAAGGAGACGGTACGTTCTCAGAATGTTGGGTGACCAGTAGGAAGGCATGAGAACAGGAGGGGCCTGGAGTAGGTCTGTTTGGCTGGATCGTTGAGCAGGTGAAGGAAAACAATATCCAGCGACCCTGGAAAGCTAGGTTTGGGCCAGGTTATTTTGGGATTCAAAATGTTAATGATGGAGTTTATATTGTTTACTGGAGCTTAATGAAAGCTACTGGAGTTGGTTAAGTCAGTGTAGTCATGTGGTCAAAACTTCACTGAAAGGAAATTATCTGTCCTTAAGTGAATTCCTTTCCTAGCAATATATAGGAAGGATTAGAGTCAGGAGAGACTTGAGGAAAGGAGACTATTTGGGGTCCTGTAGCAATACTGTAGGTAGGGGGTGTGAGTGCCTGTACAATGGTGGTTGCTCTGTAAAAAGACATCTGATGTGAGCCGTCTTATGGAAGTAGAAACAGCAAAACTTCCTTAAAAGAATCATTGTTTTGAACTGATAAGTTACGGATGAGCAGATTTTCATCAGGAGCGTATTTTACAGCATCAGGAGTACTGTCGATAAGTGTCAAATTATAAGAAGAAATCTGGAAAATTCTTGGATTCTGTTTTCTTAAATACAGTTTATAGAAAATTCTTCAACAACACCTCTGTTAGAAAACAATTCATGAATGAAATTTTTTTTTTCATTTTTTCTCCCTTTATTTGCCGGGAAGTATTGGGACCAGATGCCATTATCTCAGGGATTTTTGTTTTTGTTTTTGTTTTGTTAAGCTTCAAACCAGCTTTTACACTCTCCTCTTTCACTCTCATCGAGAGACTTCTTAATTCTTCTTCACTTTCTGCCATCAGAGTGGATCATCTGCATATTCTAGATTGTTAATATTTCTCCTGGCACCTTAATTCTGCCTTTGAATTTATCCAGCCTAGCATTTCTTTTTTTTTTTTTTAATATATTTCTTTTTTTTGTTTTCAACATTTACTTCCATAAGATTTTGAGTTCTAAATTTTCATCCCATCTCGCCCTTCCCCCTACCCCAAGATGGTATGCATTTTGAATACCCCTTCCCCTAGTCTGCCTTCCCTTCTATCTCTACCCCCCTTCTCTTATCCCCTTCCCCTTCTATTTTCCTGTAGGGCAGTATAGATTTCTGTACCTCATTTCCTATATTTCTTATTTCCCAGTTGCATGTGAAAACATTTTTTTTTAAACATGTGTTTTTAAAACTTTGGGTTCCAAATTTTCTCCCTTCCTCCCTCCCCACCCACCCTCATTGATAAGGCAAGCAACTAAATATAGGTTATACATGTGCAGTTATGCAAAATACTTCCATAGTAGACATGCTATGAAAAACTAACTCTATTTCCCTTAATCCTATCCCGTCCCCCCATTTATTCTATTTTTTCTTTTGACCCTGTCCCTCCTCACAAGTATTTGCTTCTGATTACTCCCTTTCCCAATTTGCCCTCCTCTCTATCATCCCCCTACTCTCTTGTCCCCTTCCCCCCCCCCATTTTCCTGTAGGGTAAGACAGATTTCCATACCCAATTGAGTGTGTATGTTATTCCCTCCTTAAGTCAAATCCTATGAGAATAAAATTCACTCATGCCTTCCCATCTTCCCCCATTTCCCCTCCACTGTAAGAGTCTTTTCTTTTCTGTTTTTTTGTGAGATAATTTACCCCATTCTACCTCTCCCTTTCTCCTTCTTCTACTATAATCCTCTCTCACCCCTTAATTTTATTCTCCAGGTATGACCCCTTCATCTTCAACTCATGACTCAACTTCATCTTCAACCTGTGTCCTCTATCTACCTATCTATCTATCTATCTATCTATCTGTCTATCTATACATCTATACATCTATACATTCTTTCCCTCCAACTACCCTAATACTGACAAAGGTCTCATGAGTTACAAATATCATCTTTCCATGCAGGAATGTAAACAGTTCAACCTTCATAAGTCTCTTATGATTTTCTCTTTCCTGTTTACCTCTTCATGTTCCACTCTAGTCTTGTATTTGAAAATCAAATTTTCTATTCAACTCTGGTCTTTTCATCAAGAATGCTTGAAAGTTCTCTATTTCACTGAATGACCATGTTTTCCCCTGCAGGATTATACTCAGTTTTGCTGGGTAAGTGATTCTTGGTTGTAATCTTATCTCCTTTGTTCTCTGGAATATTATATTCCATGCCCTGCGGTCCCTTAATGTAGAAGCAGCTAAATCTTGTGTTATCCTGATTGTGTTTCCACAATACTTGAATTGTTTCTTTCTGGCTGCTTGTAATATTTTCTCCTTGACCTGGGAACTCTGGAATTTGGCTACAGTATTCCTAGGAGTTTTCCTTTGGGGATCTCTTTCAGGAGGAGATTGGTGGATTCTTTCCATTTCTATTTTGCCCTCTGGTTCTAAAATATCAGGGCAGTTTTCCTTGATCATTTCTTGAAAGATGATGTCTAGGCTCTTTTTTTTGATCATGGTTTTCAGATAGTCCAATAATTTTTAAATTCTCTCTCCTGGATGTATTTTCCAGGTCAATTGTTTTTCCAATGAGATATTTCACATTGTTTTCTAATTTTTCATTCTTTTGGATTTGTTTTACAGTGTCTTGATTTCTCATAAAGTCACTAGCTTCCAATTGCTCTATTCTAATTTTTAAGGAAGTATTTTCTTCAGTAATCTTTTGGACTTCCTTTTCCATTTGGCCAATTTTCCTTTTTAGGGCATTCTTCTCCTCATTGGCTTTTTGGACCTCTTTTGCCATTTGGGTTAGGCTATTTTTTAAGGTGTTATTTTCTTCAGCATTTTTTTGGGTCTCCTTTAGCAAGCTGTTAACTTGCTTTTCATGATTTTCTTGCAGAACTCTCAGTTTTTCCTCTACTTCTCTTGCTTCTCAAAATCCCTTTTGAGCTCTTCCAAGACCTGGGACTGATTCATATTTTTCTTGGAGGCTTTGGATGTAGGAGCTTTGGCTTTGTTGTCTTCTTCTGGTTGTATGTTTTGATCTTCTTTGTCACCAAAGTACGATAATATAGTCTGACTCTTTTTGCACTGCTTACTCATGATCCTAGCCAATTACTTGAGTTTTAAACTCTTTGTTAAGGTAAAAGTCTATTTCCAGTGTGGAGAGTGTACTGTCCCAAGCTTCGGGGATTTGTACAGCTGTTTTCAGAGGTACTGCTAGGGACCTGTAAATTTTCACTTCTTCCAAGGTGGTATGATAAGGGGTGAGGTGTTTCCTCTCCACCACCACAACAAGCTGTGGTGAGGCAGGAGTCTCTTGCTTTACCCGTGCTTGGATCTGAGTCACAGTTCTGAGGGGTGGTTCTGGGGCGAGGAGGAGTGCTGATGTGGTGGAGCTTGTTGTGGTGGTGGAGAGGAAACTGCGCTACTCTCCCTGCCCGGCGTGATATACCTTTCTGATCAACCATCCAGGCTGTCTTTGGCTGGAAATTTGTTTCACTCTGTGTTTTTGTGGGTTCTGCTGCTTTAGAATTTGTTTAGAGCCATTTTTATAGGTCTTTGGAGGGGTTTGAGGGGAGAGCTCAAGCAAGTCACTGCTTTCCCTCCGCCATCTTGGCTCTGCCCCCCATGAATGAAATTATATGTTCACTTGTGTGATGTGTTGAATGCATTAGCTCACTCAGGAAGGTTTTTAATTCATCTTCTGAAGTCGAGAATTTTCCTTAATAGAAGGCCCCCTAGAGTTGTCAAAGTAATTTGCTATTTTATGTTTTTAATCTCTAGCAAATCTCTGAGTAGGTTTTAGGGTCCTGTTTTCACACAGAATAGCCTCCTTTGAAGTTGGCATGAACTACTCTTCACAATGAAGCCAAATAGTTCTGGGATCTACAGGGTAGACATAAACATGCTGTAGATGAAGGGTCTGTATGCTTCTACACTTGGGGGCCATCTACTGGAAGGAAAAGGGCAAATACGATGTCCTCTAAAGGCAGAGTAGTGGCATTGAGTGGAAAAGATACTAGTGCCCTCTTCAGGTACTCAGAAGCTTCTGGTTAGGGGGGAAAATCGTCATATTTTTATAATTACCAGTTTAATGAGAAAATAAACTTCTATGAATAGAAATAAATACCAAATCATGCTATGAGGTCTGTGGGAAATGGCTGAATATCACCACTGCTAGCAGGTCTCAAAGGAGGATTCCAAATGGAAACCTAAATTCTGTCATTAGTAACCTTTGAGAAAATTAAAAGACTGTTTTCTAGACAGTTTTAAATCATCTTGAGTTCTGAATTGAAATTTGACTAAAGTTCAGTTTAACTAGTTCCTAAGTGCTTGATGTACAAAAGGCTCAGTGCTAGGCAGTGGTGGATGTTTAGTCTAGAAGCCTGAGAGAGATTTTCTGTAGGAGTCATAATGCTTTCTTATTTCAGTTTGTGAGAATGTGATTGGGGTAGAGGACTGAAGTGGGGAAGGCCACCCAGGCCCTTTCATTGGCCTTCTGTCGTGGTTTTCTTCAAAACTGATCCCTTCAGTTTCATTTGTTTCCCTGGGCTCTACCTCCATCTGCAGTCACTTTGACAGTTCTGTTGCCCTGTTCCCACTGATCTTCGTGTTCCTTTAATGTTAGAGATTGCCAAACGTTAGAGATTGTAACAGGTGTTGGGATGTTTTTCACCAAAAGTTTGGTTTTCACCAGGTTCTTGGGGGGGGGGTCCCATTGAAGGTTGTTGTTAAGTGGTATTACAGGGGGATAAGCTAGAAGCTTTCCCCATAGTATCAGGGGTGAAACAAAGATGGCCATTATCACCACTGTAAGTCAATATTGTACTTGAAATGTTAGCTTTAGCAATAAGAAAAGAAAAAGAAATTGAAGGAATTAGAATAGGCAATAGGGAAACAAAACTCACTTTTTGCAGATGATATGATGATATACTTAGAGAGTCAACTAAAAAACTACTTGAAATAATTAACAACTTTAGCAAAGTTGCAGGATGTAAAATAAACCCACATAAATCATCAGCATTTCTGTATATTACTAACAAAGCCCAGCAACAAGAGATAGAGAAATTTCATTTAAAGTAATTGTAGATAATATAAAATATTTGGGAGTCTGCCTGCTAAGACAAACCCAGGAACTATATGAACACAATTATGAAACACTTTTCCACACAAATAAAGTGAGCTCTAAATAATTGGGAAAATATCAGTTGCTCACGGGTAGGCTAAGCTACTATAATAAAAATGAAAATTCTACCTAAATTAATTTACTTATTCAGTGCCATACCAATGAAACTACCAAAAAATTATTTGATAGAATAGAAAAAAATAATAAAATTCATCTGGAAGAACAAAAGGTCAAGAATATCAAAGGAATTAATGAAAAGAAATGTAAGGGAAGGTGGCTTAGCCATACCAGATCTAAAACCAGATCTAAAACTATAAAGCAGCAATCATCAAAACTACTTGGTACTGGCTGAGAAATAGAGTGGTGCATCAGTGGAATAGGTTAGGTATACGAGACACAGTAGTAAGTGACAATAGTAATCTTCTGTTTGGTAAACCCAAAGATTCCAGCTTCTGGGATAAGAACTCACTATTTGACAAAAACTGCTGGGGAAACTGGAAAATAGTACGGCAGAAACTAGGCATAGACCAACATCTTACACCATCTACCAAGATAAAGTCAAAATAGGTTCATGATTTAGGCATAAAGGCTGATACCATAAGCAGATTAGGAGAGCAAGGAATGGTTTACCCATCAGATCTATGGAGAAGGGAAGAATTTATCCCAACAGGAGATAGAGAACATTATGCAATGCCATATGGATAATTTTGTTTATGTTAAATTAAAAAGTTTTTGCACAAAACCAGTGCAACCAAGATTAGAAGGGAAGCAGAAAGCTGGGAAACAATTTTCACAGCCAGAGTCTCTGATAAAGGCCTCATTTCTAAGACATACAGAGAACTGAGTCATTTATAAGAATATAAGTCATTCCCTAATTGATAAATGGTCAAAGAATATGAACACGCAGTTTGCAGATGAAGAAATTAAAGCTCTCTGTAGTCTTATGAAGAAATTGCTCTAAATCACTATTGATTAGAGAAATGTGAAATAAAACAACTCTGAGGTACCACCTCACATCTATCAGATTGGCTAATATGACAAAAATAGAAAATGATCAATGTTGGAGATGATGTGGGAAAATTGGAACACTAATGAATTGTTGGTGGAGTTATAAACTTATCCAACCATTCTAGAGAGCAATTTGGAACTGTACCCAAAGGGCTATAAAACTGTGCATACACTTTCATCCAGCAATATCGCTTCTAGGGCTGTATCCCAAAGAGAGCATAAGAAAGGGTAAAGGACCCACACATACAAAAGTATTCCTAGCAGCTCTTTTTGTGGTGGCAAAGAATTGTAAATTGAGGGGATGCCCATCAATTGGGGAATGGCTGAACAAGTTGTGGTATATGAATGTAACGGAGTGCCATTTTTCTATAAGAAATGATGAGCAGGCAGATTTTAGAAAAACCTGGAAAGACTTATATGAAATGATGCCGAGTGAAGTGAGCAGAACCAGGAGAACATTGTACATAGTAACAGAAATACTGTGTGACGATCAACTGTGATAGATTTAGCTCACCTCAGCAATGCAAGGATCTAAGACAATTCCAAAAGACTCAAAATGGAGTATGCTGTCCCCATCCAGAGAAAGAACTGTGGAGTCTGAATGGAGATTGAAGCATACTATTTTCTCTTTTTTCTTTTATATGGTTTTCACCTTTTGTTCTGATTCTTCTTTCACTACATGACTGATGTGGAAATATGTTCAACAGGATTGTACACATATAGTCTGTTTCAGATTGCTTGCTATCTTGGGGTGGGGGAAATATTTGGAACTCAAAGTCTTATAAAAGTGAATGTTGAAAACTATCTTTACTTGTAATTGGAAAAAAAAATAAAATACTGTTAAGAAAAAAAGTGGTTTTGCATTCTGTGAATATTCAAAATCACTAAATTTCATTGTTGCAAGGTGCCACAGTGACCCTCTCGTCTAATGCATATTTGAAAGGATAACAAATGGTTATCCAGCTGCCATTTGAAGACTTCCACTAAGAAGGGAACACTTCATTTTTCAAGACTGCCCATTCTCCTTATGGACAGCTCAGATTGGCAGGAAGTCTTTCTTGACATCAAGCCTCAAATTGCCTTTTTACACCTTCCACCCAGTCCTCCTGGTTCTCATCAGTAATCTTTTTGAACTGTGGTACCCAGATCTAGATATAACATTGCAGTTGTGTTCTAACTCCAGGGCATATGTCATTCAGCAGGGCTGTTGCCTACCTGGTAGTTCTAGACCCTGTGCCTCTCTTAATGCCTAAGATTCCAATTGCTTTTTGCCTGCTGTATCAAGTGCAGTCCCCTAAAGCCTTCAGATCATTTTCCAGACAAACTGCTGTCTAGAAGCCCAGTCATGTGGTTTAAAACATTGTGTGCCTTTAAAAAAATTCTTTACATCTATCCCGGAAGAGATGGAAAGGGAACCTTTTAAAACTGTTCCCCTTACTACCCCCTGAGTTTGTTTTTCTGTTATTTTTATTGGGTGGTTGGGGCAATTTGACATTAACTATCAGCAGTATAAGGAAAATCTGGCTCTCAGTAATTGCTGTGTTCTTTTTCTCTTTCCCAGGACTAACGGATAAGGATCTAGAAGGTATTATAGAGGACGGCTACAAACCCGATAAGGGCAAAGGTAGGCATTTTGACTCTTCCAACTAAATTGGACAGACCTACCCCTGACCTAATATCATTCTTCAGTTCTGTGAAAATGTGACTTTAGGCAAAACGTCATGTTGGGGCAGCTATTTTCATAGCAACAGTAGTCTAAATGGAGGATCTGTTCTTTGGCAGTCAGAATCCAGACTGTCTTTATAGAGATGGATATTTGCAACCATTATAACAGGACTGGGTTGCTGACATGATGATTGACATGGCCTGGCCTGCTCGGATGGCTCACAGACCCAGGCTTTGCTGACGTGATCCACTAAACCAACAGTGCAGTCCTTGAAAGGGCATTGGGCGTGTGTGGGGGGGTTGGGAGAAGGAAGTGTCTCTTAAGGATAAATAGCCAAAAACCCAGATGTTCTGCAAGGAGGATCAGGAAAGTGGGTAACTCTTTGCTCTTGAGCTCTCTCTTATAGTCAGGCTTAAGACTCAACTGTAAGCTGTTGGGGACCTACCTCAGAGGCCGTCTTGCCCGATCTGTCTGTGAAGATTCATTCCCTATTGTGTATTATCCCAGCCAATTCCCCAATTCTCTGATGACTTTGGACCTTGTTTCTCTAAATAAGGAAAAGCTGTTGTTCAAAACTGAGGAAGGAAGAAAGGAACGGAGTAATGGATAATTCCCCTTAATAAAAGAATTTGTTCTGTAAAACTTGGACTTAGTCAAAAGCTGCACCCAAGGACCTAGAAGGCCACATATGGCCCCGAGGCTGCAGGTTCCCCACCCCTGGTTTAGAAACTCTTAAGCCTTTGAAATTTATTTTCTACTGTCTTCCTTCATGTTTGAGAAGCAATTTACCTGATGCCACCATATTCAGAATCAGGCTGCTGCTAAAGGCAACCTTCTTTACAGCGAGCCATTTCTTCATAACTAAGGTGGTTTTGTGAATGATAAAGAGCCATACCGGCTCTAGGATTAGGCTAGACTGGTGTCCTGGAAATGGCTAAAGGACTTGATGGTGGGCCTGTTTGCCAGTAGGGTTTGATTATGCTATTTCAGGGGCCCCCCCCAGTACTGCCCATTGAATTGGGACATCTCTTTGTGGGGGATGTCTTCAGCCTCTTGGGAGGACAGTGTCGTTTTCTTCACCGTCTCAGCTTTCATTTTGATATGAGCTGAGCAGCTGCTCAGAGAAAGAAGAAATTGAACCGAAGTAATGAGCCCAAATAAAATAACCTGCATTTGTGGTGAGGGGCTAAAGTAGACTCTGATTTCAGCTGAGAGAGCCAGATGTGTGAGCTCTGGGTCTTGGTGTGGGGGCTCGGGGGTGGAGGAAGAAAATTGAGAAAGGAAATATGGTCAGACCGGTAAGCCTGAGAAAGGTCCGTCAAGCCAAGGCATTTTGTGGCATCAGGGTTTTTTCCTTCTTTTAAAATGTTTTATATTTTTGTTTTTATATCACAGTTATTTCTTGCTATACTCCCCCTCCTGCGAGACTTGTATCCTTCCTTGTAAGAAATAAACACAGTTAAGCAAAAACAACAGACAGCGTGCCTGCATCTGACAGGGGAGAAGGAGGAATACAGACAATTTTCACCTTATGTAAATTCACATTACACAAATCCGATGTTGTGTAAAGAATTCTAAAAGAAATCCGCATTCCAACAGCACACCTGTGTGGACTTTATTATACAGTACTGTTGCTCGAGCTCTCTGCTCCTGTCTATCAGCTCAGCCCTCTGAAAAAACCTCTTAAAAAATACCCCTCCAAGTGAAAGCAGAAGAGTGTGTGGAGAGACCACCACTGCTGCTTCGGAAACCTCCAGAGCTGGGAGAGGAGCCCTTTGCCCTGATCCCCCCACCCGCACGCATGTCTGCCCCTTCCTGTCTGTTTTCTGTCGTCAGCACTAGGTACTGCTTGTCTGTCCCCGGGCCCATGTGTGTTCTTCCTCTTGGTTCTGGCCAGGCCCCCACATGGCTTGCCCCAGCCCCTCCATGTTCCTCTCCTTGCTCTCGTTTCTCTGTCCCCAGCCCCAGTGTGTTTTGCATCTGTGTGTTGGCCTTCTCCTTCTTCCCATCCCCCTATCCTGCCCCAGTCTATGGGCATATTTGCATTATATCCACTTATATAAAGTGTTAGGCAACCCTGTCCCCTGTTTACTTGGCACAGCAAGGCCTTGACCCTCCTACTTTTGACCTGACACTGACTCTTCTCTGTGCTGCATAATTTACAGGCCTTGTCTTTGCTCTGAGCCCAAGTCAGCAGTGATCCTTCTCCGGGAATGGCTTCTTCCTCCAGGGAAGGCCACTGGCTTTATCACTTAGACCTTGAATGGCTTTCCTGGGCATTTCATTTCTAACAGGAGGTTCCAAAAGTCTCTTGAGTGAAACCTCCACACGTTAGGAAAAGGAGTATTAAAAGGGCAAATATTTGGTTTTAGCCAACTCGTACTGAGCTCTGGCTGATTTTTCCAGCTGTTTCCATTATGAACATGCATATTTAGTCAAACTGAGGAGGCACAGAGGGCATTTTTTTGTGGGGGAGGCTGTTTGTTTGGGTTTTTATTAGGTTGACATTTTACTGCAGAGAAAAAGGAGGAGAAAGATCCACAGGGTCCTCATATAGAATTCATTGATTCAGCAATCATTTCTTCAGTGCTGGCGAGGTTTCTGGTATTGTGTTGATATACAAAGACATCAATGAAAATACTTCTGGCTATCATGGAACTTATTTTCCCCATGGGGGGAAGCAACATTATCACAGAAAAATAAATCCAAAGGAAATACCAAGTAATTTCAGGGATTTGCAGGGATAGGGAGGATCAGAAAAGAAGGATCTCTCACGTTGGAGAAGGTACTTGAGGTAAGTGCTGAAGGAAGTCAATCATTCGGGAAGCATTTATTAAGTGCCTACTATGTGCCAGGCGCTGTGCTGTGTACCAGGGATACAAGGAAAGCCAAAATAGTCTCTCACCTCAAGGAGCTCACAGTCTAATTACGGAGGTGACATGCAGGAGGCCACATAGAAACAAGCTATAAACAAGGATTAATTGGAGGTGATTATGAGAGGGAAGGCATGAAGATTAAGAGCGAATGGGAAAGGCTTTGAAGGTGAGAGTTTAGCAGAGACTTGAAGGAAGCCAGGAAAGCCAGGAGGTTGAAGTGAGGTAGAGTATTCCGGGGATGGGGGTCAGCCTGGGCAAATGCCTGGAGTTGGGAGATGGAGTGTTTTGTGTGTGGAATAGCCAAGAGGCCAGTGTCATTAGATTGGAAAGACTCCAAATGGAGGGGGTACCAGCTCTGAAAGGCTTCAGAAGTCAAACAGATGATTGGAGAGTTGATCCTAGGGGAGACAGGCAGCCACTAGAGCGTTTGGATTAGGAGTGGGTGACACTGTCACAACTGTACTTAAGGAAAGTCAGTTTCCCAACTGAGCAGAGGATGGGTTGTAGTGGGGCAGTAGTGTAGTTGAGGAAGGGAGACTGACCCGAAGGTAATTGTCATGGTTGTGGCATGAAGTGATGAGAGTCTGGATCAAAGTACTAGTGTCAGAGGACTGAGAAGGGAATGGACCCAAGAGATGTTGTGAAGGTCCAATTGACAGGTCTTGGTAACAGATTACCTAGGGTGAGAAGTGAGTTTGAGGAATCCTGAAGGACATCTGGGTTGGGAGCCTGTGTATTTGAGAGGTTGTTGCTGGTACCTTTGACAGAAATGAAGACGTTTGGTAAGAGAGGGTTTGGGTGGAAAGATAATGAGGTCACTTTTAGACAGGTTGAATTTGAGGCATCTACAGGATATCCACATCTACGTGTCCACTTGGGAATTGGAGACGTGAACGTTGTGGGGATAGGACATGGAGACAGGAAATGAGATGGGTTTTGTAAAGCATGGGTTGGAGAAGAACCTTTTCTGCTTTGAGGTCCATGCTGTAAATATGTAAAAAATTCAAATCCTGATTTCTGTTACCTGCCCTTAACTGCCAGGTTGTTCTTATTTCTTTCTTAATGAGTTCAGTGCCTGGCTCACCATCCTGTGCTTCACCCCAACTCTTACTCTCATGGTATGAAACTTCTACACTCTATCTCTCTCTTTCTCACACACAGAGAAGGTCTTAACCTTGACCTCACCATCACTTATACATGTTCCACTCCTGTGTTGATAAACTCTGAAATTCTTTTATGTGAATGACCTTTTACCTCCTTATTATCCCAGACCATCATCCCTACTCTGACTTTCCTCCTTTGCTTAGTCTGATACCTTGGGGATCCAGTTTAACTCTATAATAATGGTGTCAAACTTGAATAGAAGCATCCCTGTGAGCTGCGTATTGACTTAGAAAACCACAAAATAACATTCTCTGTGTTGTATTGCATTTTTATATATTTTTGTTAAACATTTCCCTGTTACATTTTAATCTGGCATCTCTGCTCTATGGTATTCTTTACTTTGTAATCCCTTAGCCCAGGAGTGAGGAACCTGCCTTAGTCTCTAGTCTTGATAACAGTCATGCCTTGCCACACACCTCAGCCCTAGATGACCCCTGTCATCTACCTCTTCTTCCTGTTCATGTGGTGGAGGGAGCTGTAATGTAATTGTAATGATTTGGTCCACTCTGAATTTATGGTGCTAATCTCACCTGCACCCTCAATTCTTACAGTCCTCTCTAATTGATTCTCCATTCCACTCACAAGAGCAGCTATTCCAAACTTTCCTGTAGCTCCTCAAGCCTTCCCTGGCATATCCTCCTCCCAGCTCAGTTGAAAACCTCATTTTCACTCTTCTTTTCGATGACAAGGCCCACCTTTCATTTGCCAAGGCCTGCTTCTCTGCGGGTATCTTTGATCCTGTCCCTGTCTCTTCTTTTCTAGCATATCACCCCCGTTCTTTCTCATCTTCAGTATCTTCCTAGCTCTTTCCCTGCTGTCTACCTACAAATATCCTCTTATCCCCCCTTCTCAAAAATCTCCACTAGCTTTTGTTCGGTATCTCTCTTCTCAGCTGAATTCCTTGTAAAAGTAGTTTATGCTCTGTGTCTCCACTTCTCTTTTCACTGCTTTCTATACCCACCGCAGTCTGGCTACCAGCCTCGTAATTTAACCAGTATTGCTCTCTCCAGAGTTAGCACTGATCTCTTAATTGCCAACTCTAAGGAGCTTTTCTTAGTCGTCATCCTTCCTCACCTCTCAGCAGCCTGTGACACTGCTGACCACCTCCTCCTACTCAATACTCTTGCTTATCTGTCCATCTGCCTCCTTAGGGTCTTTTGTTCTGTCGTCATTTTTTTGTTGTGCCTGCTCACTGTGGGAGTTCTTCCAAGGCTCTGACCTGGGCCATCTCTATTTTCTCTTTATAATATCTTACTTGGTGATCTCTCTTCTCCCATGGGTCCAGTTATCATCTCCATGTAGATGATTCCCATTTCTATGTAGCTCTAGTCCCTCGTCACCAAATTCACATTGTCCTTTTTGGATTGGATGTCCCATGAGCATCTCAAACTTAATATGCCCCAAACAACATTTACCTCCAAAATTTATCACTCTTTTAAATTTCCCTGTTAACTGTCACTCTTTCCACCAACCGTGTCACTCAAGCTGGCAACCCCTCATTTTCACTCCTTCTGTATATTGAATCTATTTCCAAAACCTCTTATTTATCTACCTTTGTAACATCTCTCGTATACGTCCCGTTTTTGTGATTCCCATAGCCTCCACCCTAGGTCAGGCCTTTGTTACATCTCTCCAGGACTATGGCAGTAGCCTCCTGATTTGTCTCCTTGCCTTGTCTCCCCCTGCTCCAGTCTGTCTTCCATTCACCCGCTGATGTGATTTTCCTAAAACAGAGTTCTGACAATGTCAGCTCTCTTTGGCATTTAAGGCCCGAAACAACCTGGCCCCTTCCTCCTTTTCCAGGCTTTTTACATTTGACTTACCTCCACGACTCTGAAACCACTTCCTGAAGAAAATCTTCCTGTCCCTGCCAGCCACTTGACCCTTCTCCTCTTTCTACTCTGTGTATATCTTGTATCTTGTTTATTTACTTGTTCTCTTCCTCATTCTTGTGTAAGCTCCTTCTGAGCAGGGTCTGCTTTTGATTTTTTGCTCTGTGTATTTCCTGTTGTTAGCCCAATGTCATAGTGCCAGGTGCATAATAAGTGATTAATAAAAGCTTTTTGATTGATTGATTCATTCTAAGCATTAGCCTACTGAAATTGGAGGGACTGGAGAGTTATAACCACTGCCCTTATAACCACAGTCTGGACAGAGCAGGGCAGAAAATTGCTTCTTTTGCTTCCATCCCCGTCTTCCTAAATATTTTTTGTTAATATCTTTTGTTTCTAACCTCGTATTCTTTTCTAAATAAATAAAATGTTTATTAAGCCCTTACTATGTCTCAGGTACAGTGCTAGGCACTCGGGATACAAATACGAGAAAGCAAGAGAAATTCTGCCCATGAAACTTCCATTCCAGTGGGGGACGATAGCACATCGAGGGGAGCTCGAAAGGGGATTGTGTAGTGTGGTATGGATGTGACCACTGGAGTGGAAGCCTAGTCTCTGCTCAGATATGGCAAACATCTCACCTACAGAGCTAGGGGATCCTGAGGGGAAGTCCAGGCTCCCATGGTGGGGCGATGAGAATGATGGCCAGAGAGTAAGTGTGGCATGTTGAAGAGGAATCTAAGAAATGGCCTGAGAAGTGGCCGTGGAAACCTACCACGTTTATATAACAAAGACAGTCTATGGAGTGACTTTGTGTAACAGCGTTCTGCTCCTGCCGGAAGGGAGGTGTGTTTGTTTTTCTCTTCTGTGGGATTGATTCTTTAATCCTAATTATTTGGAATTATTATTATTATTATTATTACTTTTCTTTACGTTGCTGTAGTGATTGTGCATATTGGGGATTTTTTTTGTCATAAAAATCTGTTTAGATATAAGAATCAAATGCAGTTTCTCATGTGTCCATTTCATTATGAATGTAGCAGAATGAAAACCTACATTGTCCCTCTTCTGAAGAAGTGCAAACATTCTCTCATAAACATGGTATCCAGCCCGGCCATTTGGCTTCTGAGAGTATTCCGAGAGTTTGAAGCATAATATCTTTGCGATATTTTGGGTACGTAGGGTTACGCTAGGATATACACATGTATGGCTCGGGTCAGATGGGAACCATTATATCAGGATCCATTCTGGTCTCCTTTGGACCTGCTAGAGGGAGCCAGGAATCCTTTCTGCCATCAGTCCTCAAATAGAGCCTTTTATGATAGGCCTCTTCTCCACTCCTATTAGATCAATGGACATAGAGGCTGAGAATGTGTTGCTTCCTCCAGTAGGGGCAATCTGCTTATTTGTTTGTTTTTTTTTTTTCCCCCACACCTCTCACTTCCCAAGTGGCACCTTCTTGGGAAAAATACAAGACTTGCCTTTTCACTGAACTAGGCCCACACTCTGCCTGAGGGAGATTTGGAACCCCCAGTCTTTGGGAGCTTGCTAGGCCTCAGTTTCCCAGTGGAGTAGTTTATTTCTGGGACAACCTCAAGTAGAGGCAGCTAGGTGGTGCAGTGGTTAGAGTGGTAGGTCTGGAGTCAAGGAGACCTGAGTTTAAATCCAACCTCTGACATTTACTAGTTGTGTGACTCTGGGCAAGTCACTTAACCCCGTTTGCCTCAATTTCATCAATTGTAGAACAGAAGTAATTACAGCACTCACTTCCCAGAGTTATTGAGAGGATCACCTGAGGTAATATTAGCACAGTGCCTGGCACATAGTAGGCACTTAATACTTGCTTATTCCCTTTTCTGACACCCCAAAAAGCATTCCTGTCACATGCTCCTATTTTGAGACCTTTTTGGCATGGTCCTTGCAGCATCTAGGCCATACTGCTGAAGGTCCAACATGGGCTCACAAAACCACTCGAGTAGGAAAAAGTTTTTGAGGAGTCAGTAGAGAGCCTTTGCATCTCTACTCACTTCATTTTCAAGTGTGCTAAAAGTGGTGATTGGGCCCTTCTGCTGCTGGAGAAGCGAGGGATGGAGTGCATGGAGTGCCGGATTTGGACTTAGCAAGCCCTGGGTTTGAATCTAGCTGAAGCTTTGTGACTCTGGGCAAGAAATTTCACCTCTTCAAGCCTTGGCTTCCTCATTTGTAAGATACAGTACCTTTCTTACAGCCTGGTTGTGAGATTTATGTAAGATAAAGTAGGCAAAGCACGTTTCAGTCCTTAAAGTGCCATAGAAATATCAACTATTCTGTGTTATTGTTGTGAGAGAGGGCTCTTTACATCTCTGACATGTGATATAGTAGAGATTGGGAAGCAGGAGCCAGGCCTGGCCAGGGCCTCATGTGATAGTTGGCAAGTGATTGCTTTCCACTGGACCTCAGTTTTTACTTTCTATGAAATGGAAAGTATAGGATACAACCGATGATTTTTAATGCCCTTTCTAGCTAGATGATTCTCTGAAACACTTTTGTAAATGCATTCACGATAGATTTAGCGAGCAGGCAAGGATAGGAGGTCCACTGCAGAAGACCATAGATCTGGAGTTTCCTTTTCCGGTAGTAGATAGGTATGCAAACATAGGTGGTTCTCCCCCCCCCCCCCCCATGATCTATGTTGTGTTTTAATTTATTTTGTTAAGCATTTAGCACCTACAGCTTCAGATTCGTTATTTATTGATTTTTTTAGCATTCTTTTAAAATTTTTGAGTTCCAAATTCTCTTCGTCCCTGCAAAGCAGTGTATCAGTTATACAATGTAAAATGATGCAAACATATTTCTAGATTAGTCATGTTGCCAAAAAAGCAAGAATAATAAGGAAAGTGAGAAAATTATATTTCATTGTGTACTCAGAGTTCAGTAGTTGTCTCTCTGGAGGCAGATACTGTTTTGATTCAAGGAAACACTAACAGCACTGTCCCAAGCTGGAGTGGTTTGTCTTGACTTTGGGAGGTGGTAGACACTGAAGGTCTTTAAGGAAAAGGTTGGGTTATCACTAGTCAGGGATGCTGTAGGAGTTTTTGTTAAGTTTGAAGTAGTTGGCCTTTGAGGTCCTTTCTAACTCTGAAATTCTATGATTTATACTGATGAATCTATACTTATTCCATGTCTCTCCCCCACCCCCCCCAAAAGCTTTTGGGAAACTGTGTGAAGCTGACTGGCCCGTAGGGATCAAGCTGTTAGTAGCTCAAGATGGTTAGCCCTCAGCCTCGTGCCTGCTGCTGCTTCTGTTGTTCAGATAATGGGGGTGGGGAATGGAGGTGCAGAAATTGTGGAGACCTTTCTCAGCTTCTCATAGACTTTCTAGATCCAAAGGGAATTTCGAGGTTATCTAGTCCAGTTTCCTCTTTTAAAACAAATTTATGATTTTCATGTCTTTATTTTTTTAAGTCACTTCTAAGTAGATTTGGATCAGTCACTGCCAGGTGTAGTGGTGCATACTTCCAGTCCCTGCTCCTGGGTCTGCTGAGGCTGTTGCATTACATGAGCATCAGCAGGGCTAAGTCCTGCACCAGGCTAACTGATGAGGGCCGAATTGGTCCAGGCTGACAAGGGAGCAGTAGGTCAAAGCTTACAGTGTAGGTTTCTATCTACCATTAAGACTAATGTAAGGATAGTTAGGTGGCACATAGATAGAGCACCCGCCCTGGAGTCAGGAGGACCTGAATTCAAATCTGACCTCAGACTCTTGACACTTACTAGCTGTGTGACCCTGGGCTTGTCACTTAACCCGGACTGTCTTGCCAAAAAAAGGACTAATGTAGACATTTGCCATGAGCAGAGTTAATCTCTTATCCTCCCACTCTGAGACAGAACGACTTCTATCAAAGTGAGAACAATTTTTTCTCAAAAGAAATCTTTCTTGCTTTTTGCATGTGTGAATGTTACGAGGCTAGCATGAGGTTGGGGGACATAGGTGCTACAGTGGATAGAGGGCCAGGCTTGGAGTCACTTAACTCTGCGTCAGTTTCCTCATCTGTAAAATGAGCTAGACAAGGACATAGCAAAGCACTCTAGTATCTCTACCAAGAAAACCCCAAATGGGGCATGGAGAGTCAGGCATGACTGAAAAATGAGTGAATGACAAAGCATAGGCTCAGCAACGTAGGGCCATTGGACTCTACCTCATTGGTTTGATAAGAGGTTTCAAAAGATACCACTCCTTCTGACTTGTGCAGAGGTAGAAAAGAAGAAATTAAAGGAATCTGGCCTTAAAAAATTAAATCCAGGGCTATGTGCTATCCACTACATGAGTACTTAATGATAGTTTATTTTTTAAAGTTTCATTTATTTATTTGTTTTTAGTTTTCAACGTTCACTTCTGTAAGGTTCTGAGTTCTAAATTTTCTCCCTCTCCCTTCACTTCCTCCTCCCCAGGATGGTGTGCAATTTGATATGGGCTATACATGTACAATTGTGTTAAACGTATTTCCACATTAGTCATATTGTAAAGAAGAATTAGAACCAAAGGGAAA
This sequence comes from Vombatus ursinus, assembly GCF_900497805.2. Classification (NCBI taxonomy): domain Eukaryota; kingdom Metazoa; phylum Chordata; class Mammalia; order Diprotodontia; family Vombatidae; genus Vombatus; species Vombatus ursinus. The sequence continues at coordinate 2,407,137 of NW_020954729.1, forward strand.
AACCACAAGAAGAAACAAACAAACAAAAATAGCGTGCTTCCATCTGCATTCAGACTCCATAGTTCTTTCTCTGAATGTGGAGAGCATTTGCCATCTGTCTGAGATCCTTGCATTGCTGAGAAGAGCTAAGTCCATCAGAGTTGGTCATCGCACAGTGTTCCTGTTACTGTGCACAATATTCTCCTGGTTCTGCTCACTTCACTCAGCATCAGTTCATGCAAGTCTTTCCAGGTTTTCCTGAAATCCACCTGCTCAAATGATGGTTTGTTGATGTTGAAATGCACACTCTGGGACACAGAGATGAAATGTCCCCTAGCTCCTGCCTGAATGCCACTCTTGATTTAATAGGAAGTTAGGAAAGATACATTGGTATCTGTGATAAAAAGTAAAATAAAAAAATGCACAGGAGAATTATAAGCCAAGTGCTAGCTGAGGTCCTGGGTTTGGGCATAGAGACAGTTTCACTGGGATGTGTAGTACAATGGAAAGGGCACTCAACTAAGGTGTCAGAAGATCTGGATTCCAATCCAGCTCTGACACTTAACTAGTTCCATGGCTTTGGGCAAATCACTTAGTAATAACAATATGATAGCTAACATTTATATAGTGCCTACTAAGCACTTTACAAATATCTGATTTGGTCCTCAGTACAATCCTACTATTCTGTTATCTCCATTTTACAGATGAGGAAACTGAGGCAAACAAGTGAAATGATTTGCCCAGGGTCACATAGCTAGGTCTGAGCTGGATTTGAAATTCAGTTCTACCTGATTCTAGGCCCATGGCTCTACCCACTGTGCCACCTAGCTGCCCCTGTGAGTTTATTTCCATATCTTTGAAATGAAACTATTGGTACTTATGCCATTTACTTGTAGGGCTTTTGTGAGGGAAAGTTCTTTCTAAAACTTAAAGTGCCAGAGAAATGGGTGTTATTTTTATTGTCATTTGAGCTGTTATTTTAAAAACTGTGTCAGATTTTAGTAGCTGGATATAAAGGAGATGAGCATGAGCAAAGGCACGAAGACAAGATGGTGTGCACTGTGGTGGAGGTGGGGGGATGTTGGAGAGTCTATTTAGGTTGGAACTTTCGAGCCCATAGAAGGGGGGGAGTAGTGGGGGATAGGACTGAAGAGGTAGGGTGGCTCCATATTTTGTAGGGAGTTTGAATTTGACCCAAATGGCAGTAGATAGCCATGGGAGGGTTTTCAGCAGAAGAGATGTTATCAGATCAGTCCTTAAAGAATATTAGGGCAGCTAGGTGGCGCAGTGGATAGAGCACCAGCCCTGAAGTCAGGAGGACCTGAGTTCAAATCTGGCCTCAGACCAAACACTTGACACGTATTAGCTGTGTGACCTTGGGCAAGTCACTTTACCCCGATTGCCTCACTAAAGAAAAAAAAATAACTACTAAGAATATTAGTCTAGTGACAATGTGAAAGGTGGATTGGATGGAGGAAAGAGTAGAGGTAGGTAGTGAAACAGTAGTTCAGGCAGGTGACCTGAACTAGCCATATGAAAACACTAATAATTACAGAATGCAAATTAAAACAACTTTGAGGAATCACGTCACACTCATCAGATTGACTAACATGGCAGAAAAGGAAATTGACAAATGCTGGAGGGGACATGGGAAAAACAGGCATGCTAATGCACTGTTTGAGGAGCTAGCCCAACCCTTCTGGAAAGCAATTTGCAATGATACTGTAGAAACTATTAAACTATGTATCCTTTGTTCTCTCAGTACCACTGCTAAGTCTGTTCCCCAAAGAGATCAAAGAAAAAGGACCCACACATACAAAAATATTTATAGCAGCTCTTTTTGTGGTGGCCAAGAATTAGAGACTGGGGTGGGGGTGGGGGAGCAGGGGATTAATTAGGAAATGGCTGAACAACTTTTGGTATATGATTGTGATGGAAGATTATTGTGTTGTAAGATATGGCTAGGGGGACGGTTTCAGAGAAACCGGGAACACTGGACGAATTGACGCAGAGTGAAATGAGTAGAACCAAGAGGACGGTTGATTTAGTAACAGCAATATTGTAGTGATGATCAACTGTGAAATATTTAGAATTCTGGTCAGCACAATGACCCAGCACACTTCCAAAGGACTTATGATGAAACATACTATCCATGTCCAGAAGAGAACTAATGAACTCACAAGTACACATTGAAGGATTTGTTTTCTCACTTTCTTGCTTTTTGGGGGCTGGTGGTGATAAAGAGGATGAGGGAGAGCATAGCTAATGTAGAAATTTGTTTTTCATGATTACACATATTTATAATAGGCTTTTATTTTTCTTGCCTTCTCATTGGGTGGGTGAGAGGGTCGAAGGAGGGAAAGAATTTGAAACGGAAAAAAAAAAGAATAAAAAGTCTTTGTGCTTCTGAAAAATAAAAAATTTTAAAAAGTGGGGAGGCCTGAACTAGGGCAGTAGCAGGAGAAAACAAGAAGAGAGGATGGATGAATCCCCAAGCTGCTCTGTCATCTATCCCCCAAAACATACTCACCATGATCAGGAGAGGAAAAGATAAATGGGAAAAAAAACCCCCAAAAAACAGAATCCTTTGTCTAAAGAAACTTTAGAGTCCCGGGGCTCATACCTGGAAAACCTAAGGGAAAGACCCCCAACTTTGTCGTTAGAAAGAACTGGAATTCAATTTCTGATTCTGGCCCTGTCTTCCTTTAGCATGTCACTTCTCCATCTGGGCCTCAGTATCTCCCTCAGTAAAATGAGGGAGTTTGACTAGATGATTTCTAATGCTCCTTTTAGCACTGAAATTCTATGACTGGAGTACTTAGAGGCTCTTGTGGAACAGAACAGGGGTTCTGTGAATGTACTTCAGCACTCTCTCTAACAGGCTCTTGAGTAGTTAGCGGGGGGCTCACTATGTGGGGTACCTGCTTGGGGATGCTGTGTCATGGCTTCCTGCCTCTGAATTTCTGAGATTCTTTGCGTTTTGGACAGTTCTTCACTGAAGGACCAGAGGCTGCTTTGATCTAAAACAGCCTGTTCAAAAGCTTGCCTTGATTAAAGTGTTTTTTTTCTTTTCTTTTTCCTAAAGGAAAAGTTACCTACATTATTTGGATGACTGAATGAAAAAGGTGTTTATTAAGCAGATACTATGTCAAACCTTGTGGAAACAAAAACAAACAGGACAATCCCCACACTTAAGCTACTTAGTAGCTAAAGACAACACACGTAGGTCAGGCTAAAGTTGGTAAGCAAGAGCTAGGGAGGTGTAAGCCCAATAAAGGCTTTAGAGATGGCCAGGAAGTGGCATGAGTGGCCTGATCATGGGCAAGAGAAAGTGAAAACTCAACTACAGAGCCTGGGGTCACAGTGTTCAGGTGGCATGGGTTGGAGATGACCAGGAAATGGCACCGTTGGCTGGTTCCAGGGAGGCTATGGTGAAAGCTCATCTCTCAGAGGCCAGGATTCTCAGGTTCTGCGTCTTGTTGGAGTTTGAAGAGGCGGTGATCATATTTACCCACAGCTGATAGTTGTTTTTAGGGCTGGAGCAAACAGTGAGTTGTTGGTCTGTGGGATGCAGAATTGGATAAGGATCAGTTATAGAGGCTCTGGCTTCAGAAGAGTAAAAAAAGGTGAGGAAGCCCTCTCGTTCCCTGGAATAGCCAAGGTTTTCCAGGTATTACTCCCTGCCCCAAGCTGACTCAGAGTTCCCAGATTTATTTAGCCCTTGGGTTGCATGAGACTAATGGATTTAGCCCTCTTTTATGGACAGTCTTGACTGGTTAATAGGTTGGAGAATGATCTGTGGAGAAAGGTTTTATTTCCTAAGTAATCACTTGGTTTCACTGTAGAAGGCCACCTAATAAATACCTCCTCTCAGTGTAGAAGACTACACTAGTGTGTCCACATCACTGGAAAATCAATTTCCATCCTAGGGCCTCTTGACTGACTTAATTGTGTCTTCTTAGTACTTGGGAGTCCAGCGTTTTTGTTTCCCTCAAAAACCAGTCTTCCACCCAGTCAAGTCGTCTTCCTTTGCAGTACCTGGGTTGGTCTTCGAAATGCCATAGTGACCTTTTGTGCTATGTCACCTTTGCTTATGTTACTTCATCAGTGAACTCAAAACCATGAAAGTTAGAACCCAGAGTTCTCAGTCACCTGGAAGACTGGGATTTTTGTGTTCCGGGGATGAGAAATCCTTGGTTGAATGTAGCACAACCATAGTAGATACAGTGCACGGCTTGTGGTGAGGAAGCCCTGGTTTTATTCCCACCTTTGCTACCTACTAGCTTTCTGATCATGAGCAAGGCGCTAAACTTTTCTGGACGTCACTGTCCTTCTCTATACATTAATGTGCAGGTTCTATTAGATGCTTCTGGAGATCTCTTCCAACTCCAAATCTCTGATCCCATCAGCCTTTGATTGAGTCACAGTCTATTAGGTTCTGCAGGCTTAGGGAAAGGGTTGTGTCAGAGAGAATCAGAGGCACAGTTTTCCATCATCCTCATATGCTCGTATAGAGGAGGGGGAGGGGAGAGAATGATTTACGACTGGGGAGTAGGAGCTGAGTTTTGGGAGTGTGGGCAGACACTAATTATTACCATGCCTTTTCTAGGTGATCGAAGGTATGATAGCAATGATGACCCTGGAACCGGTAAGTTACCATATGTCTAAGTCACATGTTCTTAACTAGCAGCCCATTAACTTGTTTGTTTTTCAAATATTTTGATGTGTATTTAGATATAATTGGCCTAATTTGTAAACCTACATGTTTTATCTTATGCATTTAAAAGCATAATTCTAAAGAGGGGTCCATGACACACAAAAAAGGTGAAGGAGCCCAAGTCTAGATGTCATTCCTTTATTTTGAATAATTCTGATCATATTTATTTAATGCACAAAACAAGTAAAACAACATACTGCTGGTGGAGCTGCAGCGACTGCTTCACACATTTCCTTCTACAAAAACCAAAAGATACAGAGATCACTGTGGGAGAAAATCATGTGACTGAGTCCGGATGGTAGACAGAGAGGAAGTGTTCCCTCAAAGAGTGCATAGCCCACAGCTCTTTAGTGCACTGAAAGTTTTACAAAATTTAACTGTTTACATAATGAATTTATGTATATATACTTATGGTAGTAAATGATAAAATAGGTTAATAATGTATAGTATTTATGCATTTATGACTTAGTAAATTTTTTTAAAGTTTTCTTTCCATTCATGCATTGTTTGCAATTTTCTTCAGTGTGCTGCAAATCTTCAAAAATTTCCATTTAATTATCGATGGCCAACCTGTGAATAACCCGAACTGCAAATGTGGAACCTTTGAATGTTGAAGGATGACTGTAGTTAGTCAGAGGTAGGGATTAGACTTAACTCTGCTTGGTCAGATTGAGGTTTGGCAGAAAAAAACCTTCCTGACCGTTGGACTTTCCTGAACTGGAATAGGTTGATGTGGGAGGTGGTAAGTCTCTTCTCCCTGGAGGTCTTTACTCAGCAGTTTGATGTGTACAAATGGGGATTCCTATTCAGGTGTGGATTGTACTAGATGTCCTCTGAGTTCCCTTCTAAGTCTGAGTCTGTGTTCATCTGAAGTCCATCTCTGTCACCATTCACTGAGCAGTGTGGTGGCTGATTTGGTGTCTGCAGTGAAAGAAAACCAACCCTCGGTGTGGTGGGTTTCGGTGGTTTTCTGTGCCTCACCTTACCTGTCGGTGCCTCTTTCCATTTTTTCTTTGGCAGGAACAATAGCAGAAACGGGGACAATTGCCGGCATAGCCAGTGCCCTTGCAATGGCACTCATTGGAGCAGTCTCCAGTTATATTTCCTACCAACAAAAGAAATTTTGCTTTAACATTCAACGTAAGTGATTAGAGATGATCCTCTCTTTCTCCTGGAGTTCAGTCTGTACCTTCTGTCTTCTTGACAACAATGAGTATGAAATGCTGTGAAAGGGAAGATAGCTGTTGGTTGTCTTCCAGGGAGAATAAAGGGAATGGGGCCAAATCACTAACAAATTAGAAGCTGATTTAGACCCAAGGAAGAACTTCTGGCTTAGTAAGATAATCACTGAAAAGGTTGTAGATGGAGCCATTTACAATTGGATAAACATCATCTTGGATGGGGTGAAGTGGAGGCTTTCCCAAAGAGAAGGGACTTGATGTGATGAGCTTTGGAGGTCCCCTCGAGCTCTGGAAGTTTGTAGTTCTGGGGCAGCTAGGTGGCACAGTGGATAGAGCACCGGCCCTGAAGTCAGGAGGACCTGAGTTCAAATCCAGCCTCAGACCAAACACTTGACACTCACTAGCTGTGTGACCCTGGGCAAGTCACTTAACCCCAATTGCCTTTAAAAAAAAAAAAAGTTTGTAGTTCTGTGTACCAAAAAAGGCCTTTTGGGCCACAGTGATTAGTGGGAGGCAGTGGAGCTCTGTGTCTTCTGGGCCTTTCCTAGTACAGCAAACTGGGTAAAGCAGATATCCGGACAGAGGAGAAAGGCCTGGGTTGGGCATGTGGCTGTGCCACAGACCCTGCCTTCCTTGTTTGGAGTAGAGTAGTGGAATACAATACCAGCCTGTACTAAGAGAAGTGCTGGTTCATTAAGCCCTGTGCTTTAGGGGAGGAAAAAAAAACCAAAAAAACAAAACTCTTCTTTGCTGGTGAGGTTAGGAATTTGGGGAGAAGCCTAAAACAAGTTGGTTTGGAAGGTGCTAACACAACAGCCCCCCCCCCCCCCCGGGGGGGGGGGGAGGCTTCTGATGCTGTGAGTGCTACCTTAGGAGACACAGTCTTTGGGGTCACTGTGCTGCTAAGGTCCCAGGGTTCAGAAGTCCATGGAGAGCTCTCCCAGCAGCTCGTGCAGCCACGTTATCTTGAAAGATCTGCGGTTGCTTTTGAGGTAAGGGAGCAGCATAGAATGTTTGGAGAAGTAAGCAGTGCAGTTCTTCATTTTCTCCCTTAACAAAAACTCAGTTTTCAGTTTTTACCTTTACAGGTTGAGCGTGCTTCATGTAGCTGATAGGATTTTGAAGAGTTCTATGTAAATAACATAGTGGTTGATGGTCTTATATTTTCGGTGGGTGTGGGAGGGTAGGACCCTCAGTCTTTGCAGGGGGCTGGAGCACCCTAGTTTAACGGTTTTGTAACTTCTGAAGTATGCATGGTGAATTCTCTTCAAGAGAGCTATGTCTGTACTCGAGGACACTGTTTTCTAAATGAAAAATTACCTTAGCTGTGAGGGACTGTCTTTTCCTGTCCTCCTTTCTCAGGCTCCCTGTGGGGAGGCACAACCTGGAACAGAACCCCCCCCCCCCAAATCCTGCTCTTAATCCTGGCCTGGAGCTGAATTTCTCCAGCTTCTAGGTGAATCTCCAGGATGCTAGAAGAGCACAATAAATTAGCCATGGCCCTTTGGGCTCGGGCTTACACTTCTGCTCATTGAGAGTGTGAAGGTGCATGCCAGGTGTGTGTGCTTGTATTTTGGCAAACACAAATGAGACTGTGTAAGTGGCAGTTGGCGATTGTTTTTCTTACTGAATATACGTGTTATATGTTAAAGGCCAGAACTGAGAAGTCTGGGACTTGTTTCCATAGGGCCCTTGTGCAGAATAATCTTTTGGTAATCAGTCATAGACAGCATTGTGCCATGGGAGGGAGAGCTAAGCCAAAATGACATGAGAGGATAGAGATAGACCCTTTTTTCGCTCTCCCATAATTTTATTATTTAGTCTTAAGTGCAGTTGTTACCAGGCAAGCAAATGCCAGGTGTTGGAGATAGAGAGACAAAAGTGAGACAGTCTCTGCCCTCAAAGAGCTTGGGTTCTGTTGGGGCAGGAGACAACCTGTACGTGAAGGTTACATGTGCAAAGTCAATACAAAGGAATTTGGAGAGGGAAGGCCCTAGCAACTGGGAAGAATTGGAAAAGCTTCACGTAAGTAAAGCCTTCGAAGAAACTCTGGTTTCTAAGAGAAAGAGATGAGGAGAGAGTGCTTTCTTTGCATGGGGAACAGCTGGTACAGAAGACAGTGAGATGGGAAATGGAGTTTCGTGTGTGAGAAACTGTAAGAAAGCTAGTTTGCCTGGGCTAGACTTGTGTTTAGGGGGAGTAATGTTTAATAGGGCTCCAAAGGCTTGTGGGGACCAGATTGTGGAGGACTTTAAATATGATCCAAGACAGCTGTGAAGGACTTAGGACGAAAATTGCTCTCCATCTCCAGAGAGGGAACTGATGGAGCCTGAATGCAGATCCAGGCAGACTATTTCTTTACTTTCTTTTTCTGTTTGTTTGTATTTTGTTTGTTTTTGTTTGTGTTTTCTTTCACAACATGATAGAGTTTCTATTTGATCCTAAAAGTAATAGAGCTACTCTAATTTATTGAGTATGAGAGTGACATTATCAGATCTGTGTTTTAGAAAAATAATTTTGGCAGCTATATAGAGGATTGCATTAGAAAGGGGAAAGACTTAAAGCAGGGAGGCTAATTAGGTGAGTGAATAAATGAAAGCTTGAAAACACATTAATTAAACGTGTGCTGAGTGTAGGAGATAGCAATGGAGAAGCCAGATCATTCCTGCTCTCCAGGAGCTCCCCCTGCATTTAGGCTTGTAGGTCCTTAGGTCTCCCTAAGGTGCATTCCTTACATTGAGCACGATATAAGTATGTGAGATCTTGCTGTTTTGATCTGAATTTGTAATCATTCCATGACCTAAACAAGAGTTAAAATTAGCATTTGAACTTATGGTATGTAAAAGATTCAATTTCTGAAGTATCTCTTTCTTTCAGAGTGAATATAATTAGAGAAGGATAAACAAGCTTGTGAAACAAAGATGTGTATCTATTTAGTTGTGAGGTTAAAGTCACTTGGTGATTTTAGTAAACAGCTATGAAAATAATGCTTTTTCATTTAAACAGGGGGAATATAACATGCAGTGTGGCTATGATAAAATGAAACCGATTTTTAATAGACAATAGAACCTACATAACCAAGTGAAGACCAAGCTGTTGCCAACTATTGCCAATTCTGCCATGGTGGACAGAGCTCCTTAGGGAACTGGCAACCCAACAGGAATGATGCTAAAGCTCATAGAGGAAAAGCAGTAGATTATGTGCCAAGTATGCTAAATAGGTGATAACATACAACTACGTCATTCACTATTGGAAATCGGGGAGGAGGGTTTCCTAAGGGGTGTGTTTTTGGTCTGTTATGTCTTGTGACAAGATAGTTTCAGGAGTTGATGTCTGCAGCTTGACCTCTGGATTGTATACGGTAACTGTGGGCATCATTGCTTGATAGTTCTGCTGGTACAAGATAGTCCCGTTCATATGAGAGAAATTCTACAAAGGTCAGCTTGTTCTTGTAACAGGGAGCGATAGTTTGCCTCATTGGGCCCACTCATGAGTTATTGCCAGAGATAGGGAAACTATCAGGGATAGTGTTTCTGAGGCCAGGGAGAAATTGGGGTCTAAGCACAGGCCTCCAAGCACCCCATCAGAAGGATTAGGATTAAGAACATGAATACCAGGAAGAGAGGCAAAGATGAATATGAATTTTAAAGAGGATTTAATTTGAGTCATCAGAAAGGCACATTGGGAAATGGTAGGCCCTCAGCAGCCTAGGACATGAAGATTTATTGACAAACATAAATTATGTCACATCATATTGTAGGCCTGCGTGAGTTTTTTTTGGGTCACTGAGGAAAGAACTAAGTGTCCTAATGGATTTGAATGTGTGGACAGTCCCTCCAGCTTTCTGGCTTAGTGTGGAATTCTGTAGCTACATCTGTTTATTCCCTGCCTAATAATTGGCAGTGGTGGTGAGGTAAATGTAGACCAGGGAAACTTCCTTTTGTTGACTTAGGTGCAGGTTCTACTTAGAGGCAAGTAGGTGGTAGAGTGGATAGAACAGGGTACTCAGAGCCAAGAAGTCCTGAGTTTAATTGCAGCCTCAGACATCTACTAGCTATGTCTCAGTTTCCTCACCTATAAAATGAGGATAATGAATAGCACCTATTCCCAGGGTTGTTGTAAGGATCAACTGAAGTAATATTTGTAAAGTATTTAGCATAACAAGAGATTTTTGTGAAGTGTTATGCAATCTTTAAAACATTGTGTAAATATTAGCTGCTGCTGCTACATATGACTACTATTGCTGCTGCTGCTGCTGCTGCTACTACTACTATTACTGCTACTACTGCTACTTTTGAAGGCAAGATTTATGACCCTGGGCAAACTCCTTCCAACCCTATATATTTGTTCAAATGATAATTTAATGCTAACTCTCATCTTAGTCATTGGAAACAATTCTTGGGAAGCTCTCATTATCTATCAGCTTTTAATTCTGTTAGCTCAGTGCCCCCTGACATTGGTTTCTTTCATTACCTTTTTTACCAGTGCCTGTAGTTGATTCTAGGAATTCCTTGAAAATCCAGAGGTGGCATGAGAGGGCCCCACTTCCAGCCAAAGTGCATGGAACTTGCTTGTCTGTAGTGTTAGAGGGTCAGAAATTGACCCATGGTGTAAGTGCTGCTTGCTCTGTGTCTTGGAAAGCTGAGGGGTCTCTGAAGACCCTCTCTTCGCCTCAGTAGTTCAGATTCAGAGTTGCTTTCAGTATGAAGTGGCCTCTTTGGTAACCTCTAGACTTAGGCAGCAGTGGGATGGTTGGGAGTTTGATGATTGGTAAAGGTGTGGTTATGCTGAAGAGAAACCCAACAATTGGCTATCATGGGGAGGGTGGAAGTGGGTTGGTGGCATGGCATGAGATGGTGGCATGGCTCCCACTTTGGAGACTCTTCCTCCGGGCCTCTGTTTCTAGAACAGTTAAGCCTAGAACTTGAGTTTTCTAGATTCAGGTCTTTAGGTCTCTAGTTCTAGATCTCTAGGTCTTAGTCTTTAATAAACCTGGACCTAGGCTTTGTTTTTTTGGGCGGTCTTAAGTTATCCAGATCTGAGTTCAGGTATCTAGGTTTCTAAGACTACAAGGCTAGGAATTTAGTTCCTTGATCCTGTAAGTTTCTCAAGTCTCTAAATCCCTAGGTTCCCTAAGTCTCTAAATGTTAGAGATTGTAAGAACTAGAAGAAACTTTAATCTAGACCTGGAGACATAGTGCTTTAGACTTAGGTCTTTAGGTCTGTATGTCTCTAGGTCTCTCCCTTTATGAAATTCTCTTTCACTATCCCTGTTTCTATATCTCTGTCATTTTAAGTCTCTTTCTCTCAGTTTAAATAGCTCTGTAGCTATCTATCTCCATTCATATGTTTCTATCACCACCTCAGTCAACAAGCATTTATTAAACATGTGCTTAGTATTAGATATACAAAGAAAAGCAATAACAGTCTGCCTGATACACATTTTCACATCTGTTTCTTCCTCTGTGCATCACAGTCTCTCATCTTTATATGTACATTTATCTCTACCACTTTTTAGATCTATGTATTGCAATCTATGTATCTCTAAATTCTATATGTAGCTCTTAATCTATCTCTTTATTTTCGTATACTACGTATATTTCTCTTCTAAACCTCTTTCCCTGAGGCACTGCTCTCCAATTCTTGCATTAGCACATCCCTTTGCCCCTTCCCTTTTATTTAAGATCATCGCACCAAAACAAAAATTCATCCCAGACCCTTCTTCTTTGACTCCCTCTATGGCCCTTGCTGACATTATGGTCCTCAGGGGAGGCTTGTTATCATCCCCCACCCACATTAGACTGAAAACACCTCATCTTTATTCAAGTTTCCTCCAGTTGCTCACATTTGTATTTCAAAGTTTCCAGCACTTAGCCCAGTGCCTGGCACATAGTAGGTGCTTGATAAATGTTTACTGATTATTTGTTTGATTTTTCTTTTTACCAGGAATGCTTGGAAATCCTCTATTACTCAGTTTTGCTGAATAAGTTATTCATGGTTGTAAGCCCATAGCTTTTGCCTTTTGGAATATTCTTTACACTTTGCTCCTTCACGGTGGTAGCTGCCAAGTCTTGTGTGATCCTGTACTTCATCAATACCTGAGCTGCTTACTTCTGGCTGCTTGCAGTAATTTTTTTCTTTAATCTGAAAGCTCTGGATTTGGTCATGATGTTCCTGGACTTTTTCATTTTGGGTTTCTTTTAGAACGTGATCACTGGATTCTTTCAGTTTTTGCTTTGTCTGTCTGGTTCTGAGAGATTTGGGCAGTCTTCTTTGAATTATTTCTTCTAGGTCATTTGTTTTTAGTATGAGAAAGTTTTTCTTTTTCCCCATTTAAAAAAAATCTTTTGACTTTGTTTTAGTATTTCTTTTTGTTTTGTGGAGTCATTAACTTTTGTTTGGGTTATTCCAATTTTCAGGGAGTCTGTTATTGGGATAACATTTTGTACTTTGTGGGCTCACCTTTTTAATTCTCTTTCCAGGTCTCCTTCATAGCTCTGATTTGTTTCCTAATCCTTTCCTCTGTTGTTCCCATTTCACTTATATTATCATTTTTAGCTCTTCTGTTATTTCTTTTAGGAATTCTAGTTGATCTTGTGGGCAAGCTGTGGTTTTCTTTGAGGTTTTGCTTTTATAGGTGTTTTGGAGTTATTTACCTTCTTTGGGTTTGTGACTTGGGAATTCCTAGTCCCATAATAGCTCTTTTATCTTTTTGTTTAATGTTTCTTCCAACAATCTTCTTCTAGGCAACTTGGTGTTGCCGTTTTTGCTGTGAGCTCTTGGGGTTAAATATGACCCCTGTGGTGTTGTCCTGAGGCGGTGATAGAAACATATGAATGGAGAGCTACAGAGCTATTTAAACTGAGAGAAAGAGACTTAAAATGACAGAGATATAGAAACAGGGATAGTGCTCTTGGCTATATTTACACTGCTGGCTTGGGCAGCTATGTAGGGGCTAAGTCTGAGATCAGCTCTGGGTACTAAGCACATGATCCTAGTATATCCCTCTTTCATATTTCCTTCCTGTAGCTTTTTTATTATGATTTCCTTATTTTGTTTTTGCAAAAGCTTTTCAATTTTGTGTAATTGGAATTATATAATTTATTTTTTTATCATCTCCGCTATCCCTTATTTTGTTAAGAACTTACTCTCTACTCATAGCTGTGAAAGATAACTGACCTTGCCCACTTCTGATTTTTTTATGGTGTAACCTTAATATTCGGGACATATCCATTTTGCATTTTTTATGATATATGGTGTAAGGTGTTGGTTTAAACCTAGTTTCTGTCAGACTGCTTTTTTTTTTTCCCAGCAATTCTTGTCAAATAAGGAGTTCTTCACCAGATAAGTTATGTTTTTAGAGTTTAGTTAGTTCTGATTTTTCCTTGTTAAGTCAGTTCCATTGATATACTTTTCTGTTTTCTAATCTGTCCCAAATAATTTTTGAGAAATAGGTTTTTTTTTTCTTTTTGCTTTGTGGTGAGGCAATTGGGGTTAAGTGACTTGCCCAGGGTCACACAGCTAGAGAAATAGTTTTGAATATACATGTAGAGAGATATTGAGAGATAAAGATTGGGTGATAGCTATTTATCTAATAGACTTTAGAGAACGATAGGTATAAAGAGTGTGACCAAGAGAGGTGGAAGTAAATAGACAAAAAGAGAGTGAGACACATGGACACCTACATGGAGTTAGGTATATAAACAAAGATATTGAGAAAGACCTGGAGCCTAGTGGCTGTTACCAGAAAACCAGTCCATTCTCATAGTTCTTTATTTTCTAGATGAGGATATTATATTAGAGACTGGAGAAGGATGCAGTCTCTCTTGCACCTTGTGAAAGAGGAGCCTAACACATAAGTTACCTATCCAATCAGGGTTTATCAAAAGATAAAGCATAGGTGTCAAGGTTATGGAAAAGAGTACCAGAACATGAGTGCCACTGATATTCTTTCCAGACCTGGAATGGGTCTTTATGTCCCATCAATTCCTGTATATTTGGACATCAAGCTGTATTGAATCTTTAGAAAAGTGCTCAATGGAATTGATCTTTGGCAGGATGCAGGGGGCTGAGGGGAGCCAGGAAGTCAGATTAGGACTCTTGTAAAATCTACTCAAAGAAAGAAACAAAAATTGGTGAGCTTTTAGCATGCAAACTCTAAGGCTGTGCCCTTCAAAGAAAATTATTGATTTCACATGCGTGCAAAAAAAAGATCCCAATAAGTCATATTTAAAGCAGATGTTTCTCCTATTTAGAAGTCTGCTAAAATAAGGGTTGCATTTTGTGGTTTCAGTATACAGTAAGTGGATACAATCCCATGCAAGGGCATTGTGTCCATCAACCAGCATTTGTCAAGTGCCTGTTGTTTGTCAGGAATTGTACCAGGCATTGGGGATACAAAGACAAAGATGAAAGTGTCCTTGGCCTTCCATTCTTATCCTGGGAAATGACAAATTATATGGAGGAGAGAGGGGAGTGAAGGCATTGCACCTCCAGGACAATGGGAAAAGAAGGGGTAGACATAGAAACATAAGGATCTATGTGTATGCAGGGTGTTCTGAAAGTCTTAGTGCACTTTCAGACTTACAAATTTATTAATGAGCTTAAAACTGCACTTTTGGGACACCCTGGGTATACATGCACACATTCATGGAAATAGGAATTTAAGATTTATATCTACATGAAAGATATCCATGTTAAGATGCTAGGGAGAGAGACCTAAAGATGTGCAGATCAATGTGTAGGCGTATTAAGTCCTAGATGTAGAGATCTGGAGCTAAGAACTAGAGACTTAGACCTAGAACCTTTGAGGGAGAGAGCTGTTAAGTGTCCACAGAAATTTGACATCTTCATAGTTCTTTGTCCTGGGTGGAATTTTTGATTTCTCCTAACCTGTTCCCTCCCAGTGAGCCATCTCATATCATGAATGTTTTTGAAAGAGGAAAAAAAAAATCAGCAAAGCTGATCAATACATTGAAAAGATCCAAAAATTTATGCACTACTCCAGATTCATGGAGCCTCCTACCCTCTCAAAGGAATGGGGGAGGTGTTTTGTCATAGCTTTTCTTTGGGGCCATAAGTTTTGTTCTTTTCAATTCTGTCACGTTCATTTTTAGTTGTTTTGTGGTTGTGGTTCTTTTTCCATTTCCATTGTCACAGTCGTCGTTTTCTTGACTCTGATTACTTTGTTCTGCATCAGTTCATGTACCATGCACAATCAGTGTAGCCATTCTCTAATCCATGGGCATCTACTTTGTTTCCATTTCTTTGCTACTATAAAAAGTATTGCTGTAAATGGTGTAGAGGGGACCTTTATTATCATGGTCTTCCTATATGCTTTGTAGTAGGCAAAGGGCCTGGACATTTCATTCGCTTCATTTTGCCTAATTCCAAATGGAGCAAATGGATTGTTACATGTTAGATCTTACTACTGTGCTACTAATCGGTAAAATAAGAGCTTGGCACATAACTTGGCTGCCCAGACAAGGTTTATTTAAGGATATAATATATTTGCCTGTATCCTGTGATGGAAAAGGGTGCCAGAATGGTCTTTATGTCCCCTCAACTCCTAAGTCCATGGTGGGCAAACTGTATTGAAACTTTTCTTTTGAATTATTTTAAATAATAAATAATTTTTCTTCTATATCCTGCCCCCTCCTTCTTGGAGGAAAAGAAAAACAAAACCCTTGTAACACAAACCCATTTGAAGTAAAATAGATTGTCTCATTCTCCTCCGAGTCCCCCATCACTTTGCCAGGAGGTAGGTAGCACGCTTCATCAGCATTCCTGGAATTGTCATTGGTCATTTCCTTGATCAGAGTTCTTAAGTGTTGTTACTGTATAACTTGTTCTGTTCCCTTTTTGGCTTTTTATCATTTCTTACAGAACAAAAGATTCCCATTACATTTGTATGCCATGCATAACTTATTCAATCATTCTGTAACTGGGTATAACCCCTTAGTTTCCAGTTCTTTGCTACTACCACCGAAAGATCTGCTATTTTGATGTACGCACTGTTTTATGACATTGTGGCCATAGTTCCATATTGCTTTCTACAATGGCTGCATCAAGGCCCAGCCCACCAGTAGGCTAGCTGCAGTGCATCATTAGCTGTGTTCAGTTGAGTCTGTGAGATAGAACATTTCATTTCTCTTTTCACTTACCACCAAAGTTTTGCTTCATAATTTGGCCTTAAAGGTTTTGGAGTATCGAGTGCTGATGCTTGATGTTGTGGCCTATCTTTCTGTACTCATGATTGTTCTTTTGGGCATTTTGGACTTTGCAGATAGTTGCATGGCTTTAGATTTTGAAAGGCAGGGGAACTCTACTGGGCGATTTCTCACATTTAGCTTAAGGATAACTCACACATCCAATAATCCTGGCAGGATCCTGATGACCACCTTTCGAGAAGCTGTATTATCTAAGAATGGGGGTAAGAAACAAAGCACCTTTTAGCAAAACAAATTAAAAGTAACAACTTCAAAGGAAATGACTGACTCTTTACATGCAAGCAAAAAACCCCCCCTCTGAACTATGTTTTCACCGTTTATTCTTGCAGTCTCACATGGTAGCTTTGGCCATTTACTAAAGGCTTACTTACTACGTGCAAGGCACTGCATAGAAAGGCAAAATGAAAGTCTCTGATGTCAAGCAGCAGCACTAGGACTTTGAGAATGCGCTGGATACGAAGGTCCAACCGCTGTTCCAGAGTGAACATGAGGTAGTTTCTGGGGGCACTGGCAGAAGCATGAATTCTGCAAGTATATTTGCATACAACAATAATTTCTTGGATCCCAGCAGCCAAAGAAATATTTTTTTTTTTTTTTTGCCCAGGAAAGAGAGGGACACAGAGAAATAGTAAGTCATGACACATATTCAGTCAGTGAGTTTCTTGGGGATTCAGTCTGTTTTGCTGATCGTGGTCTTAAGTTTTTGTTCTAGGGTTGTAAGCTTTATGCCTTATCCCCCGATGCTGCAGAGGGCGAAGGTAAAGATGGTGCTTTGGCTCTCGCTTCCCTTTCTCCTGCTTAATCATCATTCCACCCTCCCTCCTCCCCTCTACTGTTTGAAAAGCACATTTCTTCTGTTGCAACCATGTTCTTCCTGTGCCATTTCTTTTTTTAATCCATCGTCCTTTGAAAAGCATTTGATGTTTGACAGAAAGGAACATCTCCTTGGAACAATGCACCTGGAATGATGTGTGCTTGGGTTGAGACAAGGAGAGATCACTATGGGGAAGAGGTTTTCATATCCTTCCAGGTAAGGGCTGCTGGAGGAAGGCAGTGTGACTTGGATGTCATAAAACGTTGCCTCTTTAGAGAAGACAATAGCACCACTGCCTGCCTTCCTAGGTACTGGGAAGATTGCTGGAACTACTGTTCTAACTCAACTGAGGGGAGAAAGGGAACAGGTTAATCTTTTTGTCCAAGGGGATAGCCTAGGCACAGTGGAAACATGGGGGGGGGGTCTGTTTGGTTCTTCCCTTAAGCAATTTAGGGGTACCAGAAAGAGCTAAAATATTGTGCTCAGTTTGACAGTATGAACCTGCCATACTTAAGAAGTACCTAGCTCACTAAATGCATCCTTTGTTGCCCCCTGGACCAGGATTTGCAGGCCCAGATTGAACTGAATCTTTCTTCTTTCTTGAGCTGCCATCAGGTATGGGAAGGTTAATAAACTAAATAAAATAAGTAAAAAAACAAAGTGGAGTTTTAACTGAAGGCAGGAAATTAGATCCCATTTTCATTTCCATGTGCAGGAAAAGGGCTCTTGATAAGATTTAGGGGCTTTTCAAATCCGGCCTCAGATACTTGACACTTATTAGCTGTGTGACCCAGAGCAAGTCACTTAACCCCAATTGCCTTACCAAAAAAAAAAAAAGAAAGAAAAAGAGGAGGGGAGCTTTTTGAAAGGATGCTAGAGAGAGAATATATTTTAGTAGGAATTTGCCTTCAGACTTTTAAAGATGATAAAGTCACTGTCATCTCCCATCAGTAGCCTAAAAAAGTCCACTATCAGTGCACTGGTTATACTAGTTAGTACTAATTTTTCCCACCTGGCTCCCATATTTGTTAATTTGCAAGTATGTTAGACAAGATTGGTTTCCCAGGTTACATGTTGATAGGATATGGCCTCTTCCTTTCAGAGCTGCTTTCATTTCTTAGAAACTTTGTGGAGTGAGCCTTCCTCTACAATGTAGGCTGATTCATCCCTCTTCTGGACCAGCATCGTAGACACCATGTTCAGAGGACACAGCAATTCTTGACTCCTTTCAAAAAAGGCAAGAAGTACAGGTTCCCAAATGGGTCACTGGGCCTGTTGCCAGATAAGAGGATGTGGTCTGAAGAAGGCCCAGATCTGGGGGCAGCACTTTTTGATGCTGGCAAGTGAAGATGAGGATATGAAGGCAGCTCTTTATCACTGATAGCCTTTAACCGTATGGTTTGTCACCATTTCCCAATGAACCTCACCCATGACTCACTCATTACCATTTGGCTTACCTTACCTCACTTCAGCTATGTGCCAAGCATGCCTAGCCATGGAAACTAAGCATTGAACACTGCCTGAAACAGATTGCATAGCTCCTGTCATTTGGAATGTCTCTTTGAAATAGGACACCTTTAAGAATCCTACTTTAATGAACGATCTATTTGGGGCATTCAACATTGATTATTATTGCTGAAAAAAATCATTTGAATTCTCATTGTCTTCATGTATCTGAAAATGTTCAGGTAGCTGAAGGTTTTGAGGAAGCCATGGTTTTTTATTAGAGGAATTTGGTCACTAGTTTTTCATAGTTGGCTGTTTCCATGACTAATTCTCCTTTCTTCTACTACTTAGAGGGTGTCAATACAGACTATGTCAAAGGTCAAAGCCTGGAAGGTGTGAGCACTGAAGAACCTCAAGGTGAGAGCTTCTTTGTTGCATTCTAAAAGTCGCCTAGGCTTTGGAAAACTCCACTGTGTCTCTTCATTCCATTGTTGGAAAAGCTGAGGGGATAATTCCTTCCTGTAGTGTGAGATGTTTGTGACTGGTTTGCTTAGTTGGTTAGAGCAGCAGTCTACAAACTTTTTTGATTGAATACCCCATCAGTAAATAAATAAAAATTGAGCATGTACCTCTAATATATGTTATATTTGTTTGGATTAAAATTACATATATATGTACTAATCATTATGAGAATCTCTTTGGGGGGATAGATCAGAAAAGAACACTTTTTTGCTTCAGTGAAATTAAATTATATGTAATTAAGATATATTATTCTCAACCAAAAACATCCTTGATGTTATTAGCTGTACATAGAAGGAAAGATTGGGCTGGACAGGGAGTAGAGATATTACCTATTTCTTCTCTTTAACCTCTAACCTAATTGCTTCTCTTTTTTGGTCTTTTCCTAGTTAAATATTCAGCATTGCAAACTCAGTCTGCAGAGAAACCTTCCCAAGAGACTGCAAAGATCTAATCTAAGTCCACAGCAAATGCATACATATACATTTCAGATGCTTGTAATTTTGCTTATTTAATTTGGATTGAAAGCTGTTCTCCAGCTCTCTGGAATAACAGGCTTCTTATTGACAAGCTTTTTTGTGGGTGGGGAGGATTTGGTTATTTATGTTGGGCTGAAAAAAACTTAGTGTTAATATGTTTAAAAGTGATTGGGGTCACAAAAGTGTGAGATAACTGGCCCATCCCCTCATGGAACAGAAGTGTCTAAGAGGAGGGTTGATGAAAACCCAGGAGAAGATTTCTTCTAGCTCCTTGGGACCACTGGCTCCCTTGTACTCACAGACAGCAGTTCTTCCAAGGAAGTACAGGCCTGTGCTTCTCTAGTACAGTTGGGAAATTGAAATAAGGTACAGAACTTAGGTAGTCAGGGGTGATATAGAAATAGAACAAGGGAAAAAAAAACGAAATCAGAAACTAAGCATAAGAAAGAGATGCAAATGAGCACTGAGGTCATTGAGTAGAGTTAGAAAAATCCTACTACTATATATTTATTTCAGGGTACCCAAACCTGGACTTTTTTTCCCCTAAAACTTTGAGGGGGTAGTCTTTGGCATGTGCAACCTGACTCAGCTTTCTAAAAGTGGGAAATACAGGTTGTTTTTTTTTTAAACTTTCCCACCCTAGAAAAAAATAAATTATAGAAAAGTGTCTGTAGCACTTATTATTTACTTATATTATGTTGTGACAAAGATAACATTACCTGTTAGTATATGGGAACGTGCTTATGTCTGAAAAACCACATTTCTTTTTGAGAGCAAGAGGGGATTGTTGTTCGTTTTTATTTTGGAGAACATATCCTTTAATCCTATGAAAATTAACTAGCAGAAAAGGCTTTCTTGGCTA
Source organism: Vombatus ursinus (assembly GCF_900497805.2). Classification (NCBI taxonomy): domain Eukaryota; kingdom Metazoa; phylum Chordata; class Mammalia; order Diprotodontia; family Vombatidae; genus Vombatus; species Vombatus ursinus. The sequence goes on from NW_020954729.1 coordinate 2,427,363, forward strand.
TCACTTAGAAAACTGAATGCATTCGTGTAATGTAATTATCCTAGGCCCTGAACACATGTCCAAGGGGCAGGATGCAAAAAGTTTTTCTTATGTGTTTGTCAAGTTGAAAGAAATTTGGTGCTCTCACCTGGCCCCAGGCCATTTGGGGTTCTGGTCCCCACTGGGCCTCTCTGTGACTTTGGGAGAATGGTCAGTATTTCAGTTTCCTTCTCTACACAATGAGAGATCTGAAATGATCACTAAGGGTTCTTTGCCACTCAAGATCTGAGACCTATTCAGAATAGGAACAAAGTAGCTTAAAATTGAACTATCAAGAGCTATTTTAGAAGTAAAGATAAAAAACATTTTGCAGGGCAAGTAGAATGAATTGTATTTGCAGTGAACCTCTCAACAGCATTCTAGTCATGCTTACCTGGATTGGCATATCCACAGTTCCCACACAAGTAAGTCGTAACCACTCTGTGTTCCTATAAATATTTTTAAACTAGTCTAACAATACTCTCATAAAAGAAATGTCTTGTGAAACTTTTTGGAAGTTCTTTCTTAGCTTTAAAGCTGTGTTAAAGAATACCGTGTTAATAAACACAAAGAAATCGTTTCCTTCCAGGTGGCCTTTTTCAGTGTGTTCTCTCATCCTCCCCCCCCCCCCCCCCCCCCCCCCCCACCATATTGCTTACTGCCCCCCCCCAGGGCTTTGATAGGTAAAGAGAGGTATGCCATCCTTTGCAGGGAAGGTTGGCATCTACTTTAAAGATTGCTCATTTGTCCCTTTCAGCCTGTCATGGACCACGAATGATATGATGACAGTGGCACCCAAAACTTTAATAAGAAAGGGCATTCCAAATACAAATTTAATTCCTCAGGCTTTTTCTGACTAGAGAGGGCTTGGGTCCAAATCACAAATAGCAGCGGAAAACCGCCTCAGCTTGGTGACAGCTATGGTTGTGTGTGAGGAAACCATGTAGGGATTGTTCCAGCAGGCCCACAGAGAGATGGCAACCACATGGGAGAACAAGAGAGCATGTAGCCACAGAATTGACAGCTTGTCAGCCAATGGTAAGTGCAGGTGAAGAGGCAAAGATGACTTCAAGATTGTGGATAGTGATACCCTTAACAGAAACTGGCAAGTTTGGAAGAGGGGTAAAGTAAACCAGCAAGCAGTTGATGTGTGACTTGAAGTTCAAGAGAAAGATGAAGGCTACATAGTGTGTAGTGTTGAAATGATCCTTGAACCCTAGGAAACACCCAAACTAAGCAGAGGATGGAAAAGGATCTTGCAACCAAGGAATTATTTAGAAGAGAGCAAAAATAAGATAGGACATAAATGAACCTCAAGGAAAAATAAACAAAAACACAAAACTCAGGGGCCAGATGGATTAACAAGAAAATTCTATCAGATTTCAAGAGCTGACCAGCAAGATGAGGATGTTACTAAAAATCAAACGCTAATACCACCATATCAACCGTATCACCAATCAACAAACGAGAAATATAGTAATTAAAATTGCAGCAAGCAGATGAAAGATAGGGGAGAAGCTCCCATCCTATGAGCCCAGTGATGTTAAGAGTTTTCAACTGTGTGGGGAGAGACTCGGGTAGTACAGGCTGATCAATTCACTGCAACAGGAATTGTGGGGGAAGAGTGAAAAAAACCCCCAAATAACCAGGAATAGCTCCATAGCAGTAAAGGCACTGAAAAAGAGATTTGAAAACTAAAGTAAATTTAAAACAAAATGCTATGAAAGGAAATATGGCAGAAGAGAGTGGAAGAACACAAGTTTTTGTGAAAGGAGCTAAGCTAGAGACCGAATATGCAGAAATAATCTCATGTCTTCCAAAAAAAGTACTGAACTTGGAGTCACAGGAACTAAGTTCCAATCTCATGCTATCACATTACTATTTGTGTGTGATTCTGGGCAAGTCCCCTAACCTCTGGTGTGCACATTTCCTCCTTTTTACATGAGAGGGTTCAGTGGGGATTAGGGGTATAGTATAGCAAAAAATGAAATCTAAGAGATGATAAAACATTTTTAAAAAACAATTATTTTCCTCCATCACTACTAAATCATACACTCAAAAAATGAACTTAAGATTTCAGTGTGGATATTTGCATTCTCTTAAAAACAACAGTTTTCCTGGCCGTTGACCTGGGCTTATTAATTCCTGCATCTCCAGTGGCATTTAGGTACTGAATATTATGCATGCACACACAAGCAGGCACGCACTCCCCCCCAGGGTTGTTGGGAAGATAAAATGAGATACTGTAGTATTGCACTTTCCAGACATTGAGGCACTGTATAAATGCTTTCCTCATTATTATTAGGGGGCTTCTGAAGTATGTAAGTCCTCTGAGCTTTTCTGATCCCTTCCTATACATCCTCACAAGAGACTATATTTAAAAAAAAAGAGAAGTGCAGCCAAAGTTTGTGGGGAAAAGATTGCCTGAACTCTTTCCACTGGGGAATCATTTTACCAGGGGATAAACAGTGCACATAAAGCAGTGCACTCTGATCCAAGTTTAGCTTTAGCAAACAGGGAAATGATACAAGGACCAGGAACTGAAGATAAGCCAAGCAAATAAAATACCTGTTAGCAAAGATACTTATCAATTTCAGTCAAAACAGAAAAGACCTGTGACAAACATAGTTCAAGTACTTACTCATTTCCCCCCCAAAGGAATACAAACCAAAACATAGTTAAAAAAAGAAAAATGCGAAAGTAAGCACGTATCAATTTTAATACTAGAATGAAACTTTCAGATGAGGCAAATACAATATGGTACCAATTTTAAAACTTTAATTTTACAATTTTTTTTACTATCATACACCTAAAAAGAAAATGGAAAAGTAATCCCTTCTATAACAAGATGAAAATTCAAGTGCTTTTATATACAGAAGGAAAAAATTCCCCAAAAAGGCTCTGTTGTGCTTGTTTCAGATCACTAGAAGCGATTTCCTGAAGACTAGAGATAACCTTACCTAGACAGTTCCTTTGGAGCTGGGGTGTGCTCAGAATTCATGCCCTGGCCTCACCAGTGTGGTCCAAGTGGCCAGCTAGCTGGTCCATGCTGCAGAAGAGGGCTAGGAAGGAGGCAGTGCAATTCTCCAAATTCTGTTCCTCCCACCAAAAGGCCAGCATATCTAGTCAACAGTAACTAACATACCCAATTAAATGATCTGGTTTTATCAGAAAGGCCATTTAACCTACTCTACATTAACAAGTCTGCTGTAGCTGAAGGGAAAAAGAGGGAAATGAATTTTTAAAAACATTTCCATTCATCATCATTTTAAGTCTAGAATAACAGACCATTCAAATGAGGTAAATACAACACGGTACCAATTTTAAAACCTGATTTTTAACAATTTTTCTTACTATCATACACCTAAAAATAAGATGGAAGAAGTAATCCCGTAGCCATTTATCCACTAATCCAGTAATCCTTTATACTTGGGGAGGACACTCATGTTTGCTGGCTAAAAAGCACTAATTATCCTTAAACATACCATTCAGGTACCTACCATAGACGGTACAAGTTAAGACCACAACTCAAACTATCCAACAGTTAACTGGAATACTTTTTTTTTTCGATCTTAGTCTCCACACTGGAAAAAAACTTCATGAAATAGAAAATCCAAGATACATAAAGAAGACTTTTGGGACACCTTGTATTTTTAAAAGCTAGGCTTGAAACTTATTGAAACACGGCTATTTTTCAGCTATTTAACTCTAAACATTTAAAAAAAAAAAAAAAGCAAATTCTCCAAAATGAGGTCACCATAACATCATTGTTAATGCACAGGAATTTTAGGCCAATTAAAGTCTCCTGAGGGCAGTTAATGTTCTCCTTTTGATAAAGGATGGCTTATCTTTTTGTTCTAAATTGGTGACGGTTGGAGTTTCGAGTACTGTCCATTAAACTACATTTCCCTTGGGATGATGATGAACAAGTATTAATACGCTGGCACGTGGTAGAAACCTACAGTCTCAACAGTATAAAATATATACCACGTAATGGAGTTAAGAGCTATAGACCTAGTACATACAATCAACTGATTAGTACTACATTCATGGAAACCCTGATCGAGTCATGAAGCTCCAGGCCAGGAAGTGGAGCTACATGAGGTAACTGTGCACAGAAAACTCCCCATAAATGAAACGACTAGCTTGAAAACAACTAGGTGCTTTAGTAGTTGAAAAGAAAAAACAAAAAGAAACTTTTTACACTCAGAGTCTATGCCTGATGACTTTTTTTTTTTTAAAAGGATAACATGTAATAGATAAGAAATAAACTTGAGAAAAGGTATTCCAATAAAATTAGAAATATTTGATATAAAATATGTACTAAGAAAGTAATAATTTCAACTTAAAGGAATCCAATCAAACAGATAATATTAAAAACAAAATTAACGAAGTCCTTTATGTTCAGCAGTTTGGAAATGCCGGAAACAATGTACAACCATTGATATTCATGCAAATAAATAATACTAGACTGGTGTGCATGTTGCAAGACTTAAAGTGCTTCTATGCTATCGATATATAAATTTTTGAGGACCTGATCCAAATGTACCATACTCTAAAAGATTACCATGAGATTTAACTAAAATAATTTCATATACAACAGATTCATATGACACATTCACAAGGAACGTGAACATATCCATTTTAAATGTGAAAAAGCATTACAAGAATTGGCTCTTAAAAACAAATCTTGCACGTATACATCACTTGGAAAGGCTTATTCCTTTCATCAAGGAAACATCTTACCACAAATGGAACAGTGTCTTTTCTTTCCCCATAAAATACTTAAAAGTTGGTTTAAGTTTTATCAAATAAGTTAGAGAAATCACTTAACTGGCTGACACATGATCTTTAGGTACAAAATGTCTTGTTTGTAATGCATTCACTTTTGAAAAACACCTTGAAGCTGCCTTCAAGGTAAGCATGACAGTCCATTTGTACTGGCTTCTCAAAAGCTGCCTAAGGCATAGTGCTTTCTCATGTAATCAGTCTAACAGACAGGATCCCTTTAAAGATTGAGAAATTGTTGGCGATTTAAAAGTAAGTCACGGTTGCTCACAAAACAGAGTGCTGCAAAGATGTCAAAACAACCACACAAAGGATCAATTACTGAAAACACCACAATAGAGAATAAAGAACTCTTGGCCTAAATATAAAAAAGACAAAATTCTATCCTAACCATTACAAAACCCCCTTTTCACATCTGTGTGTATTTTGTGGGGAGTGGGGTGTTGATGTTTACAGTATACTAAGACAGTCTCAGAAGTATATTCTATGTATGGATAATCCCATTTTAAGAAGCATTCCTGGCTTCCATGCCACATCAAACAGATGTATGTACTGGAGTGACTGAGTGGGAAGGCGAAGGCCCTCGATCCGAAGACGATGAAATAGAGCGTGTCGCAGCTTCCCGCTGTAAATCTTCCACCCTCTTCTGAAGCTCTGATCTTATGGCAAGCAGCTCCTTAAGATTCTGGTGAATTGGCATCTGGTGAGTCATAGAAACAAAGTTAGGCTTATTAGACATTATGAGAACACTATTTAACATTGTAACTACATTTTGTTTTGTTTTCTTAACCCAACATGATGACTATTTGTGAGGCAAAACTCTCCATTAGAGAACGGCCTCTTCTTTATATACTTTAAAACATGCACAGTGAATTCTGTGTCTCCCAAAATCAGAAATTTGAGTTGTATGAGCTGTATTTAGAATGCTTGTCTATAGGAAGAATAGAAAAGGAAAATAGAAAATAGAAAAGAAAACAAAAGCAGAAGAAAAAAATTTCTCTTCCTTCTTAGATGCTATCAAAACTACTTAAAGTCACACTAAATAGCCAGAATAATGGAAACAGTAATAGAGCACATTCAAAGCACATTTTGTGATAACTTTTCATTTCCCCCTCATTTCTAGCTCTCTTGGTAGCATGTGTACAACACTGTAATTTGTAGATAGTTAAAGGAAAACAGGCAAAGCAGATTTTAAAAAATCAAGGTGGAGAATAAAAAAATAATTTATCTTGCTGTATATAAGCATGATAAATTTAACATAGGTGATGAAAATGAGGTATGATGCTTCAAACTGAATAATGTAATTCATATATGAATATATCTTAGATATTTTGGAATTTTTATTTAATTTTACTGACAAAATATGTTAGTTTCATTTTATACAATTAAATAGTTGTGTCTTAGACATGGAATGGTAACTTAGCAAAAAAAAAAAAGCTTCAGTAGCTTAACATTAAATTAGATTAAGTTTGAACATTTCTTCCTTCAAAAGCTGACAGAACCAATGAGAAGACTGTCTAATCTGGATTAGATTCTCACCAACTGGTATGGAAAGAATGGGGAACTGAGTGGGAGTGAACACTCCCTGTTAAAATATGTGACAGAGAGAGGGAAAGGAAAGCCAGGCCTAGCCTGCCATGAACTCAGACTTCGGGAGAACACATTTCTAGGCATTTAGAGAAAAACTAGCTAGGTGCCATGACCTAATAGTTTACAAGGGAAGTCATGACAGGAAGCCCTTAAGATACATGACATTAGAAACAATTGTGATGAGGAAGACAAGGAGTCATCTAGAGAGATCGAGACAGATGCACAAGCTGCTTGTGGACAAGTAGGAAATTTTCAAAAACGAGAAGAAGAGACAATGGATGTTAAATATCAAAGTATAGTCTCATCTTGGAATGTACCCTGCTCAGGGTGATTCAGGCTGGGATAATGTACCCTGTTCTCAAGAGGAGGCAAAGCTGCTCAACTCTCAGCTTTTTTTTTCTGTTCCAAGCAGTTATGGGCAAGGATAGAAAAAAATGGGTACCAGGAGTTGATATCAAAGCTAAGTAGGGGACAGTGAAAGAGATATCCCCAGATCAAGGCTTCTTAAACTTTTTTCCACTTGTGACCCCTTTAGTTGTGGCACCGTGACCCCCAGCTTAAGAAGCGCTGCCCGAGGTGAGCAGAAGGGGGAAGAGAAAGAGAATGGACATATACACAGAGAATTTCTGGCAAATGCTCTATAACTTCTTAAAGAGATAGTGAATATCTAGAAAAGGAAACGTACAAATCACAGAACCTCAGAACTGGACTAGCACCCATTGCTCGAGGACTTCTAGGCTTTAACAACTCATCCCTGCATCTATCCAGACTATCTTGTTACCTCCTATACTGCCATGTATGTTTTCCTCTGACTCATATTTTTCCATCTCTGACTTTGGGCACAGTAATCCACAGAACCACCGCACTGGGAAGGGTGTCTCCAATGAGGGCCTCCTGGATTACCTCAACATCCCAGTGCCTCTCCTGCCCAATCCCCAGCTGTCTACCACTCCCTTATAGGTGGTGTCTTCCCTTATTAGAATGTGAGCTCTTAGAGTCTTTCCCTTTCTGTATCTGTAGCCCCAGGGCTTAGCAGAGTTCCCAGCACATAGAAAGTACTCAGAAATTCTTATTTGTTCTCAATCTGCTCCTTGCAGCTTTATCCGGTTTTCCGCTGCTCTGCCCTCTGGGGCCAAGCAGAACAAATGTAATTCCCCTTTCCCATCCCCGATATACAAGGCATGTTCTATTACCCCAAGTCCTCTGTTCTCCAGGCAAAAGATCTCTCTCCAGTTATTATTTAAATCGATCCTCTTATGACCCAATCTTGAGGCCCTTTACCTTCTGACTCTCCTTCTCTAGATGGTACACCACTTTATCAACGTCCTTCCTAAAATGTGGTGCCCGGAGTGAATACAGTGCTCCAGCTAGGGGCTGCCCAAGACAGAGGACAGTAAGACCACCGCTTCCCCAGTCCTGGACACGCGTGGCTCTCTTAATGCATCCTCAGAGCACATTAGCTTTCTTGGCTGCCATATTACACTGTTGTCTCACACTGTGACTGTAATTCGCTAACAGTCCCAGAGCTGCGGGTATTTAGTCATACATTCCCCATCTTATGGTTGCAAATCTGATGTTTTAAACACAAGCTTAAGACTATTTTTGTACCAAATAAAATTCGTCTTACCAGATTTTAGCACAATGTTCTACCTTGTCAAGATCTTTTTGAATCCTGACATTTTGTTATCCAGTTAGCTGTCTTTCCCAGTTTTGTCATCTGCATGTTTGAGAAGTGTTCCATCTATATTTTTATCCAAGTCATTAATAGTAATGTTAAACAGCACAGGGCCAAGCAAAGATTCCTGAGGCACTCCACTGGAGACTAATGTTCAAGCTGACATTAAATAATTAATGACTATTCTTTGGATCTGGGCATTCAACCAGTCCCAAATACATGTAAACTATACTAATGTCAATCCCTTATCTCCATCTTTTCTAGGAAAAATAGCATGAGACACTTAATTTAGACAAATATTTTGCTATAATCTAGGTAAAGTGTATCTACAACATCGCTCTGAGTTGCCAGTCTAGTCACCCTGTCAAAAAAAGAAAATGAGGTCAGGAAAACTCCTCTGTAGGTAGCAGGTTAACTTTTCACCAGCGTTCTTCAAGCAAAGAATAGATGACCTTTTGTCATGTATGTTTGTAGTGTTGATTCATATCTTCATTACCATGTGTGAACATGTAGTTTTCAGTTTTTTTCAATATAAAGTTGACCACAATTTTGTTCATGTTTCTAAAACAAACTATTTTGATGAAGTATGTACATATATCTCATTGACTTAACTTTGCATGTATGTAAATATACAAAAAGAAGAAAGAAAACTTCTAAAAATGCATGTAGATTCTACTAATATACTTCCTGACCATTCTAATAGCCATTATTATAGAATACTTCTAGTTCTGTCAACAGTGACCTAGCTTCAGCAAACTAAAAAAACCCCCCAAAGGAACGCAACCTTGTCCACAAAGCCAATTAAACATACTAAGGGACCAGTCATTTCACTGGTGTAGGAAACTCCTACCTTATCTGCAACTTCTGGTCTGAGAGAGCTGCCTAGAGCATTGATAGGTGAAATGACTTGCTCTGGGTCCCATAACCACTATGTGGTAGGGATAGCACTTGAACTCAGGTCTTCCTGGCTTAGAGGCTGGTACTGTGACGTGCTCTCATGATTTAAATACATATACATACTATACATGTACACACACACACACACACATATGCTTAGAACTGGTGACATTCATGACAGAGAATGGTATAGATGGAATTTTTCATACAACTGTATAGTTACCAAAAATATTCCAAAAGGAAACAGAAAACTTTGAGACATTTAAAACTAGAAAAAGCTGAATCACAGAATTTCCCAGTCTAACTCACACCTGAGACTCCTCAGTCGCAAACAAGCGGCCATCTCATTTGCTGAAAGACTTCCTGTGAGGGCAGTTCCAGCCCTTCTTCCTTCTTTGTCCCCTAATTCCACTTCTGGATAGCTGTAATTGTCAGGAAGCTTTCCTTCTTTCATGCCAACGTTGCCCTTTGTGCAACTTCCACTCACTGTTCCTACTTCTGTTATCTGGGGACCAGAAGGAACAAGTATAATCCCTTTCATGTGGAAACTCTTCAAATCCTTGAAAAAAGCTCTCACTGTCCTTCTGAATCTTCTCTTTATCCAGGCTACCTTCAGTTTCTTCATCTGATCCTCCTATGACATGACCTCAAGGCCATTCACCATCCTGGCTGCCCTCCTCTGGATACTTAAAGACTTCTGTGTACTAGTCCCAGGGCATCTTTCTTCTTTTCTGCCCACTCCAAACATAACTGTCAATTTGAGGAATCACCAAAAAAATACTTTTAAGGGAAGGCACAAGTTGCTGCCTTTCATTTGAATCTACTCAAGGACAGTTACTCTCATAAAACACTTAGGCTCACTGTTTTTCTATAGGTTTATATCATATTTGGTTTTCCAGAAACCAGACCACAAAGGAGTAACTATTTCGAATTCACCACTTGATTTAGATTACACAGACAGTTCAATAAAGTTTCTATTGTGATTTAAAAAGACAATGTTTTTCACCATAGCTCATTTACCATTAACAGGGAACCCAACAAACAGAATCTACTCTAATTCAAATACATTTTGTTAAATTAAGTTTCAAATTCCATCCTCAGTCACTGAGATACTGTTTAAATTACCATTACGGAGAAAGTCAAGGAGTCTGTGAAAAACCTAACAATAATGACTTAAAAGCTATGACAAGGAAAGGAGAACTAAAGCCAAATTACCTTTTCACCCTGTGATCTTTTCCTCCAATGAATGCATCATTGTTGCTGTTGTTGTTCAGTGGTTTTTCAGTTGTGTCCAACTCTTTGTGACCCTTTTTGGGGTTTTCTTGGCAAAAATACTGGAGTGGTTTGCCATTTTTTTCTCCAGCTCATTTCACAGATGAGGAAACTGAGGCAAACTGGGTGAAGTGACTTGCCTAGGGTCACACACCTAAGAAGTGTCTGAGGCTGGATTTGAACTCAGGTCTCCCTGACTCCAGGTTGAGCAGTTTATCCACTGAGTCATCTAGCCACTCCCTTTGAATGCACAGAGCACTGTGTTGGTGGTTCCACTGTGGTACTTATAATTATTGTTATACACTTCTTTATGTCTTTATTTTTTGGCTTGTATTTGTATCCCGAATACTTAATACAGTGTCCAGCACACAATAGGCATTTAATAAATGCTGCACACCTGGCCCTGGCTAGACTTGCAAGCTCCTCAAAGGCAGAAAAAAATGCACCTTTTGTCCTCCAAAGGGTCTAGTAAAGTGCTTTGCACATACTTTAGGCATTCAGCAGTTAAATATTTGTAGCATAAATGAGTGATTATAACCTTTGGCAAGTTGGTCATATGAGCTCTAGGGACCCTTCGGGCTCTATGATTCTGTTAACTTGTATCAAAGTATTCTAGCACTATACAGGGTGGCCCCCAAAGTGTTAGTGCAGGTTTATGCTATTACAGCTTAAACACGCTCTGAGACTTCTGGGGCACCCCACATGTAACACATTCTCATCTTCACTCCCTTTTATACAGTACCTTTCCTCTGAAGCACTAAAAGGTCCATAACCATGAAGCATGCAACCATTTTCATCACCAAAACCAAAAAGGAAGGAAAGGAAATTCTTGTATATGTTATGGGCTCCAGTATGGAATTAGCTAATGGTAACGTTAGCTGACATCTCTAAAAACCTGACTAACATGACTGAGAACTCTGCCATTCTTAAACAGAGTATAGGGCTAGCTAAAGTCAACTTCTGCTACCACTGGCTTAAAACCAAAACAGTTCTACACATAATAGAAAATGGAACAGTTGAGAATAAAGACAGAAGCAAAAAGGTAGAAGTGGGTATGGTATGATGTGCTTTCAACTAAGATTAATCATGTGCAAAAAAAAAAATCAGTTCAATACATCTATTAAGTGTCTCTCTGTACAACGTACTGTGCTAAGCACTAGGGATTATAAAAGAATTAAATTTCAAAGAATTTCAGAGTTATAGAGGACCTCCATGACCACCTAATCTAATCCACACCCCAACCTCAACCCCTACTGTAACATGTCCAAGTGACAATATTACCAGCAGGCTGGCAACCTAGAGACAAGATAAAGAAAAATACAAAATGGTCCTTCATCCTGTGAGGCTGCCTTCTTCTTGTGCAGTAACATTTAGCTTGGCTACTCAATGTGAAATCCTTGTCCAATGACAAAGGAATTAGCATACTACTGTGGAAACTGAAACATATCAAAAGGGACAACATAAATGAAACCAGAAGATATAAGCAGGTTGCACCTAAATGGAAGAAAAGGTCATAGGTTCTCAGATACAAATAAAAGTTGACAGGGGTTCATGTTATGAAGTACACAAAAGCAACAACAAACATTTCACACAACTCATGATTACAGTACTCATAATAAGTGTAAGCAAAAAGGCCACCATGAAGATAGTCATAGCTTTTATACTAATCTCTGTTACAGAGGATGAAGAAGTAGAAAAATTATCAAAGAACCCAGTAAGACGCTCCAAATTATTACCCAACGTACATTTTGATACTCAGTGACTTCAGTGCAAAGGAAGGCACAGGGGACTATCAGAGAAAAATACGGGTCAGGTTTAAGCAATGAAAGAAAAAGGCTTGTAGACAACTTAGGAAATTCAAATTTGTATATCATGAACACTTTTTTTTTTTTTTTAAAGGCAACTGAGGTTAAGTGACTTGCCCAGGGTCACACAGCTAGTAAGTGTCAAGTGTTTGGTCTGAGGCCGGATTTGAACTCAGGTCCTCCTGACTTCAGGGCTGGTGCTCTATCCACTGCACCACCTAGCTGCTCCCTTCAAGAATATTTCTTGAAGAAAGTCAGGAGGCACGAGACATTCTGAACAATGAATAAAATCCCTCCAAAAGCAAACTGACAACATCTTGACAGAAAACTACTGGTTACCAACATGAGTTCTTTCAAAATCAGCTGTATGTGTAGTCAAGACCACCGATTTGTGAGAGCACAGACATCAAAATCAAGATCAAAGACTAAGAAAAAAACTGCCCAATTAAAATAGTCATAATTTTGAATAAAGGTAAGAACTTTAGTTTAGTTTAGTTTTACATTGCAAAATGGGAAATGGATAAAGGAGCTGATTAGACCATAAACATTTCTTAACAAAGCTTAACCAGTAAAGAGTAAATAAAAGTAAAGAAACTGCCACAGTGAGAACAAGAGAAACCTAGAAATTGCCTCAGGGCCAGCAAACACTTGATTTTTGCCACATATCCCAATGTGGCATTTAGGCGGCATAGTGGCTACAGCGGTGGGCCTGGAGTCAGGAAGACCCAAGTTCAAATCTGACCTCAGACATTTACTAGCTGTGTGACCCTGTGCAAGTCACTTTACCCTGTTTGCCTCAGTTTCCTCATCTGTAAAATGAGTTGGAGAAGGAAATGACAAGCCACTCCAGTATCTTTGCCAAGAAAACCTCAAAAAGGGTCACAAAGAGTGGAAGGCAACTGAAACCACTGAAAAACAACTGATATGGTAGCAGAGGCATCATTGGCTTAAAATATAAACATTCAAATTCCTATGTAGGACGCTAGGAAAAGATTTTCAACAGTATTGCCTTATAAAAGAATCACAAGTGGATGACAGAAATACTGGCAGATCGTCCTAAGAGCATTCAAAGATCAAATGTAGTGGACAACAGATGAAAATGGGAAAAGATCTGTCCAGCTAACTATAGCTAACTAGTCGCTCCATCAATGACACTGGCCCCATCATAACTGGATTCCAACATCATGGACTCTAACATGCTACAATGTTCTGACTGGAACCATGATTTCAATGGTGTAGCAAACCTCGAGGTTTGCCTGAGGCACTGAGAAATGAAATGACTTTTCCAGGGCCTCACAGCCATTGTATTTCATAATTCACATTGTATGCCAGTTCTTAATTTTGAGCACAGCACTTTATTTGCTATGCCACATGCTTCTCAAGGCGCTACAACAAGAAGTATAAGTGGCACTAAAGGAAAGAGAGAGTACTAATATCTGAACTGTACCTAATATACACAGAAAAAAAATCTGTGCTACAAACTAGCAGTTTGGAGGGTGTTGAAAAATTGATTGAAAGAGGAGGAAGAGACTGAGTGATCTGAAGATATCACAGATATTATTACTACCCAAATGTCTACTGAGCTATGAGAGCTCAGAATAATTTACCCTTGTATAGATGACATTATTGAAGAAAATAGAAGGAAACAGGAAGAATTTCACATAAAATATTCTACCTACCACAAACCATATCTTTGCAGTCACACAACTGACTGAAAGATACGGAGCTGGCCTGCCCAACCTGCAGCCCACCGAAGGATTTCAGGTGTCTACAGCTTATGCAGGCCTGATAACAGAGAATACAAGATCTACCCTAATCGTTTAACTTTTTTTTTTTTTTTAAAACATTTGATTCAGTAGATCAAAATGCAGTCTTAAACATTCTTCACTAACAAAGTGTCTCATGTATATATATTAAGAGAATTAAAGTTTACTTGTTGAATCCAACAGACAGAACTTCGATGATCCTCTGGTTATTAATATAAAGTGAAGTATAAAATGATTAGAAATATGCTCAAAGGTATCTGCTGCTGTCAGGGAGGATGTTGAGCATGAAGTCCAAATGGCAAAGGCATTTCCTACCGATAGTGAGGTAATTTGTTTGCAGGTAATATTGTGCTGGTTGTAACAAGTCCCAGAATATTTCAGAGCCTCCCAAATAAGATTCATAATCACTCAAAACAAAAAATTTGTCCTAGCTGTAGAGGAAAAATTAAGATTCCTGTTGTCCTGTGATATACAACGGTATAGTCAATCTTTAATGCTGGTCCATCATTCATATATCTTGGACAAACGTCATGGATGGATAATTAAGTGGGCCCAGACATGGAGAGGAAAAGAGAGAGTGGGCTGGATTCCAACTGGGAAACTGAACAATGACCCCAAGATCCTCCTTTAAACGCCAATGTTTCTGTGGAAATGCTATAGGTTTGCCAATAATAGGCTAGCACAAAACAAAATTGTGGGTCACCCAAAGGGCAATGGGGAGAGTAATTAGATCGCAGCATATTGCCAACAATGAATTACGTGCAAAAAGTGTCATAAAAGATCTCAAAAGACACAAATCTCAAGAAAAGGAGACAGGCTGGCCATGTGATGAGAGTAAGGGATAATCAATCAGCTGCTTATATGTGTCACTGGTATCTGAATAACATGAAAGGACTTAAAGGATGATCTCCAGCACATTTCATGGATCCACGAAAAAGATATGGACAAGAGCTATACAAAATGAAAAGGCATGGATAGGTTATAATCCATACCTTTGAAGGCAGATCCACACTGATAAAATCACATACTATTTGTATGACTAGTCTCAGTTTCCTCATCTGTAAAACGAGCTGGAGAAGGAAATAGCAAAACAGTATCTTTGCCAAGAAAACTCCCAGTGGGGTCACTTAGAGTTAGACATGATTAAAATGACTGAACAACGATGACACCAAAAAGATGTTGATATATCTACCATATCTTGGGAGCCCAAGGCCAAACAAAGGGAAAGATGTATAAGAAAATTAGCTTGTTTATAGAGGCAATGGTAATCGAAATTCAATTTGTGATCCTCTTGTTCCCCCACACACATAAAAATGAAGGAGACAAGAAAACACAGGACACATGTCTTAGCATGGGAATAGATCGCAGGAGGGCTTCAGGACCCCAGGGAGGCAATAGACAAATAGCCAGAAATTAGCATACTGGGAAAAATTTTAAGTGTATAAGGGAAGAAACATCTTTCACTATTTCTTAAAGGCAAGTACTTGTTTTGTGAATCACAAATATACTGCCAAACTTACAAATGACTTATACAAACCTGTCAAAACACTTCAAATACAATTGTTTCTTTTTATGATGTCCTTTGTATACAGATAAGCTTATCTGAAGTACTCAAATGCTTTAGGGATTGTTCTCCTCCCACCCTTCACCTCCTCTAGTGGACAGCATCACACAAAGCAAGACAATCAAGACTCAAGTGCAGTACCTAGTAAGTGACGACTATGTGTTCTATACCACTCACATAGGAAGAGAGAGCTTGGATGAGAAAACAGAAATCGAAACACCTAAGTACAGTCACTTCAAAATAACTAATAGAATAGTACAGATCCCTGGTAAAAACTAATGAAGAACAATGCACTCACAGTTACTGAAAACAACAACAACGGTGAGATGATTAGATAAAGTGTGAGTTGGTATGTACCAGGAAATACCTCGTCAAGAGCAATGGAACAAATAAAAGATCACTCAAAAATGGGAGAAGAGAAGAAAATTTTCGCCATCATTATATGTCATTATTTATCATATATCCTTTTTTATACTATTTTTACTGGAGAAGCAAGAGAAATGGTTTTTAAAAAAATCAACAAAACATCCCAAATACCTGAGGTCTCATTCGTGGATTCCATCGGACATAATAGTTTACCCACAATTCCAAATGATTCAGACTAGCAACAGGATACAAAACGTGGTTTTCATAATTCACATAGAAGGGATTCGAAAACTCATCCAGTTGGCTGTTGATATAAGACCATAAAGATATAGTTTTTGTATTCACACCCTAGAAGGATAAATTAAAAAAAATAAATTTCTCTTCAACATTTTCCTGATATGCACAAGAATTATTACTAGTTTTACTGAATAAGATTAGAACAATGAAACAAATGAACACCTCTAATAATCATATAACAATTCAATAGCATGCGAACAAGGACATGCAAAGATGAAAAAAGACTATCCCTTGCCTTCAAGGAACTTCCATTCTAATGGAGGGGCAGGGAGAGAGGAGGAATCCAAGCCATAAACAGTAAGGAAGTAATTTAAGGAGGGAGAGGGTGAAATAAAGAAACCACAAAGGAGGTAATACCAGAGTTGAGCCTTAAGGCTAATGATTTAAGAGGTGGAGGTGAGAAAAGAATGCATATTTCCAGTAAGGTCAGATTGTGTAAGGGCACAGAGATAGAATATCAAATATAGCGAACAGCCAGTATGCCCATTTGACTGGATTGTAGAGCACACATAGGGGAATTATATCAAGTAATAGGTATGAAGCATCTAAATGCAGATGGGAGCCAGGTTTTCGAGAGCTCAAAGACCTCCAATGGTGGGGAGCCCACTACCTCCCAAGGTAGTCCACTTTACTTTTGATGAAATCACATTAGTAGGAATTTTTTTCCTGACAGCAAATCTCAGTCTTCCTTTTTGCAATTTCCACCTGCTGTTCTTGGTTCTGTCCTCTGGAACCAAATGGAACAACTTGAGTCCTTTTCCACATGACATTCTTTCAGATACTTGATTGGAAGTATCCCGGTCCCTCTGAGTCTTTTCTGCTCCAGGCTAAACATTCCCACAGTTTCCCAACCAATTCTGATGTGTCTCAAGGGCATTCACCATCCTGGATGTTCTCCTGTGAACACTCTCCATCTAATCAATATCCTTTCTCAACGGTGTTGCTCAAAACCAAGTATGACACTCAGAGGCAAAGTCGAGAGAGAGCCTATCGCCTCCTTAGGCCAGGAAGCTCTTCTGGGAGCCCAAGATCACATTAACTTTGATGGCTACCACAACACAACATTGACTCATATTGACGCTGCAGTCCACTAAAACTCTCAGTACTTTTAATAGCTATTACTAACCATGTCACTCCCATATTGTATTTATAAAGCTGATTTTTTTGAACCTGTGACTGGCTATGGGGAGGAATAAGGACAAGGAAAAGGAGGCTGACTATGAAATGGTAAGTCTGAGTGACTGGAAAGATAGAGGTATCTGTCCTCAACTGAAACAGGGAAGATAGGTAGAGGAGTGGTTTTTGGGGGGAAGATAATAAATTCCATTTTGTTCGTGTTGAATTTGAGAAACATCTGCAGACCTATGTCTTAGGAATGTTAATTTGGTGGTTGTGTGGAGGATGGATTGGAAAAGAGATATTTTAAGCAGGGAGAACAACAAGGAGGTAATTCTAATAGCCTCAGAGAGAGGCGATTCGGGCCTGTAATGGGGCCGTAGTCAATGGAAAGGAGAAAAGGGAACAGATGAAAGAGATGTTGTGGAGGTTGGATTGATAAGATTTGGCAAGTGACTGGAAGGTTAAGGGAGAGGGAAGAGTACTTAACATTTTGCAAAATACCCATCTACACATGGCTCAGATCTAGGGATGAAATCAAAGTACAAGAGACCTAGTCCTGATCTTACAGAAGCTTAGAGGCAGTTAGGCATCAATGTAAGAACATGGGATTTAGAGCTGGAAGGGATTTAGAGAAGGTTGGAAACTTGAACGTCATCCTTGACTCTTCCCTCGGCTTCACCTACTGCAGTCCATCAGTTGCCAAGTCCCATCTTTTCTACCTCCATGATGTCTGACATTCATTCTCTTCTCTCTACATTGCCACTATCCTAAATCAAGTCTTCATTATCACTTGCCGAGCCTTTGTGGACAGCATGCTGGGCCAGGAGTCAGAAAGACTAACCTGGCCTCATATACTAACTAGCTGTGTGACCCTGGGCAAGTCACTTTACTCGGTTTGCCTCAGTTTCCTCACCTGCAAAATGAGCTGGAGAAGAAAATGGTAAACTACTCCAGTATCTCCGCTAAGAAAACTCCAAAGGGGGGGGGGGGGTCATGAAGAGTCGGACACAACTGAAACGGCTAAACAACAACAGATCTGTTTCCTGTCTCCCTTCTATAATCCATCTTCCACTCAGTTGTCAAAATAATCTTCCTAAGGCATAGGTACAACCACATCACTCTCCTGCTCAACAACGTTCAGGGATTCCCTACTGCTGCTAGCATAAAAGCTTCAGAATACTGTTTCAAACCTCCCACAATCTGGATCTCGCCTAATTTCCCAGCTTTAACATAAACCTCCTACACTTACTTCATGTTTCAGCCAAAAGAACTAACCCCTGAACTCAGCAGGCTAGGCCCTTTGCCTGGAATACATTCCCCTCCTCACTTCCACCTTTCAGATTCCTTATCTTCTTTCAGGGCTTAATTCAATACCAACTCCTTCGGTTAGCCTTCCTCGATTCTTTTCTCTCCTCACATATTCCTGGTCTGTTCTCTCTTGTCCTGATCACTTCCAAAATTGCATTATACTTGGGTACAGAAGTAGGTAGCACAGTGAGCTGACAAACCAGGGTACTTGCTATCAGGAAACCAGAGATTTTTGAAGCCTGTCTTTGATATTTACTAAACCGTGTGACCCTAGACAAGTTATTTGACCGCTCTGGGCCTCAGTTTCCATGTCTATAAAACCAAAGTGCTGAACTCCATGACCTCTAAGGCCCTTTCCAGATTCAAAGCCATGATTTTTAATTTGGTGCCCAGTACACCATAAGCATTTAACAAATGTTAAACACTCGAAGGGGCATTAGAGATCATTGGGTACATTTGATAGATGAGGAAGTAAATGCTATAGAGGTCAAGTAACTTGTGCATGATCACACATGTCTAAGGAGGAGGGCAGGGATTTGAACTCAGGTCCTTTGACCCTAGACCCACGAGTTTAGTGTTCTATTCAATAAACAAATATTTTTACAGCCAAAAAATAACACAAGAGTTAGGATTGTGAATTTTTTAGCATCTTTGCTCTCATGTTAAAGCTAAATGGCAGAATGAAGGGAACATTCCATTATGGGAAGGCAGAGTTTACATAATCAGGAAAGTAAAGGCATTTGTGGAGAAGGGGACATCCTTATCCAAGGGCTGCAAAAACTTTCCCTACTAAGGTCAAATGTAATTTAATCCAACAAATTTTTAAGTAATTCATACTGTGTGCAAGGCACTGTATTATATGCTATACAATAAATGATCCCTATATTACTACATTATGTTATTTGGAAAGAATATAAACATTTGCACTGAATTGAAAACACCACAACTGGTTAACATGGCCTCACTAACATTTTATTTCTTTTAAAAAACAAAACAAACTCGCAGAAAATAACATGTAAACTTGGTGTGCTTTTTTTTTTTAATTATGCACAAGACAAGTTACTATTAAAACACAGATTAAGGAAAAAAACCAAAATATTATTCAAAAGTAAAAATAGAAAGTCAAATAAACAATTTCAATGAATTTATTTTGGGCCAACCAACTTGTCATTTAAGAGACACATACACAAAAGCATTTTATTCTGAACTTTTCATTTTTTTGGCATTTAATTAGAAATTATATTTAATAAAAAAACCCCAGCAAACACAAAACCATTAATTTCATGTTTTAGAATTTTAGTTCCTCTGGCTTTATTTTTAGATTTCTAATTCCTTTTGCACAGTGTGAGCATCTCTTTCTAGTTCAGTGATGTCAGAAATTACACTTTGAAGGAGCTTTACATTGTTCGTCAGTTTACAAAACCAGTTTAGTAACCATGAAAAGTAATAAGCAAATATTCAGCTCCACCTAGTGGAACCTAAGAGTATTTGATGATGATGATTTTTTTTTTTTTAAGAGAACTTAACAGAGTGGCCAAAATTACCCACTATAACTGTTACAACTCTACTCAGAGCAGAATTCAGTGCACGATGAGCCCATCTTGGATCTCACATAAAGGGGTTTAGTTCTGAAAATACCCAAGAATTGTTACTGGCAACTTGACCTGTGGCTGTTCTGCAGTATTAGACAAAGCTTCAGATTTGTCCAAAGGAAAAGCTGAAAACAGGCCACTAGGAGTATCAAAGACAATACAGCTAGTTATCATTAATAAAAGGAAAATGTCTATGTCAGGGGTGAGGAACCTGCAGCCTTGAGGCCACATGTGGCCCTCTAGGTCCTCAAGCGTGGCCCTTTGACTGAATCCAAACTTCACAGAAGAAATCCCCTTAATAAAAGGATTTGTTCTGTGAAGTTCGGATTCAAACACCTAGAGCAGAGGTGTCAAACTGACAAAGAAGGCCCAAACCGTATTAAAATGTAATTGGGAACGTATATGTAGAGCCTGTATCAGATTGTATACTGTCTTGGGGGGGGGCAGAAAATTTAAAACTCTAAATCTTATGGCAGTGAATGTTGAAAACTAAAAATAAATTAAAAAAAAAAGTAATTGGGGAATGTTTAACAAAAGAAAGAAAAACACAAAAAAGTATAACAGAAGGAATGTTAATTTGTGTTTTTTAAAGTCAATTTGTAGCCATAGGGATCCATTTTTATTTGAGTTTGACACCACTGGTCTAAAGAATTGCAAGCTATTAACAACCATGTGAAATATTGCTCCAAATCACTAATAATGAGAAATGTACATCAAAACAACTCCAAAGTTTCTCTTCACACACTGAGCAAATTTGATACATATGATAAAGATGGGAAAAGTCAATGTTGGAAGGTTTGTACAAAGACAAACATGCTCACACACTGTTGGTGGAAATGTGAATTGGTCCAACTAATCTAGAAAGCAATCTGGAATTATGCTAAGAAAGTGAGTAAAATATATCCTTTGACCCAGAGATGCCACTGTTAGGCATATATCACCAACTAAGTCAAGGATAGAAAGAACTGCCCCATATTATACCAAAATAATTATAGCAACATTCATTGTAACAGCAAAACACTGGGGGGATTGGGGAATGGCTTAACAAACATAGATGAATGTGATAGAATATTACTGAACCACAAGAAATGATAAATATGAAGAACTTAGTGGGGCATGGAAAGACTTATATAAATGGGTACAAAGTAAACTAAACCAAAAAAATAACATTCACAATGACTACAGCAATGTAAATTGAAAGAATACCAATAATAAGACCCCCAAATGCTGTACAATTAAAATAACCAACTCTGGCAGTGAAGAGGAGATGAGAATGGGCCTCCTTTCCTTCTTTTCAGGGGTGAAACACAGCATATATTTCACACTTGATTAAAGTGTTAATCAGTTTTAATGAACGGCTTGTTTTTAAAACTCTTTTTGTTATTTGGGGGTGGGGGCTATATTCGGAAACTGAAGCGACCAAAAAACAAAAAAAAAAAACCCCAACCCAAAAATAACTAACCACAGATGCCTTTCCACTGCCCAGAGGATCAGAAGACAAACTTCTGAATCAGGCAGTTAAGACTCTCAACAGGCTCCAATCCTGCCTCACATACTCCCCTTCATCCATTCTATACATTTCAGTCGACCTCGCCACGAGCCGTCCCTCATTCTCACCCTTCCTCGTCTTCTTTCATGGTTCAGTCCAGACGTCACCCGCTCTGTGAAGTCATTCCTATCTCCTCTGAGTTGTTAATGCCTTCTCCCGCAAATTCTCTTACACTCACACTTACAGATTCTATGACAGTAGAGTCTAAGCTCCTTGAGGGCAGGGATGGTTTCATTTTCGTCTTTAATAATAATACCTAGCATTTTTATAGTGCTTTAGGGTTTGCAAAGCACTTCACAGAAGTTTAATCCTCACAACCCTGGAAGATAGGTGCTATTATAAGCCTTATTGTACAGATGAAGAAACTGGGGCAGACAGGTTAAGTAACTTGCCAAGGCCGCACAGCTAGCACGTATCTGAGGTTGGATTTGAACTCGGGTCTTCCTGACTCTGGGTCCAGCACTTTATCCACTGTGCCACCTAGATGCCTTTGTAGCTGATGGAGAGAATACCTACATAGATAAGGTCACAGATCCATAGAAGCATTAGGGGCCCAAGCTGGCTAACTAACTTTCATCCCCCTCCAGGTTCTGCTTCTGTCTTTCCAGACTTTGCCACCATACCTCAGCTGCTGACTTGCCCTGCATCTTCCCTCTTCTAACCCTGGAATATCTTGGCTGGGCAAGTCCTCCCCTCCCACTGGTAAATTCCTCTTGGGGCCTCCATTTTGGGGAGGGGTTTAGGGTGGCCTACTTTTATTCCTCTGCTGTCTCAGCCTCTGATTTTACAGACTTCTGACACTCCAACTGTCCCACTCTTTTTTAGCTCCCTACCGTGTTATCTGCCCCCTTGAGAACATAATCCCTCTCCTTGAAGACAGGGACTGTCTCTCTTTTTGCTTGTATTTGTATCCCCACCACCTAGTACAAATGCTTGTTGCCCTGTCTTGCCACGACAGTATCCCTAATGCTCAGCAGGGTGTTTGCTGCATTGAATTCCCCCTTTACTCCTAGTTCTGCCTTTGGGGGCCAAGAAAAACAAGTTTAATTTCCTCTCTCCTGTGACAGTCCTTCAGATACTTGAGAATAGCCAGCATGTTCCTCTGGAGTCTTCTCAAGGCTAACTATTCCCAATTGCTTCAACTCACCTTCCAATACAATGATTTGGAAGCTATTCACATTCATAACTGCTCTTCTTCGGAAACTTCCCAGTTTATCCAGGTCCTTCCTAAAATATGGCATCCAAAATTGAATACACTCCTCCAGACATGTCCTGACCAGGTCAAAGGGTAGTGGGCGCATTCACTTCTATCACTTACATGATCATTAAATTCCTTATATCAGTGCACAACTCCTCTACAACTCAGGAGATGATCTTTGAGAGATGCTGTAACCAAAAAGTTACCAAGCCACCTTGTGATGAGGCTCCCTAAACATAGCTAGATAGGTCCCTGACCCTCAGACAGAGTTAATTAGTGTCCACTTCATTTCATTAGGACTTGCCACAGCTTGTGTTCTGCTCATGCAGCCTCTGAGAATGCAGGGTCACTTCTGTGCAAGGCATCAGATGATAATTTAAATAGAGGGCAATACCTAAACGTAAATTAGTTAACTTTTCCCTGTGAAGATTTATCATAGACCTCTAGGCAAAGTTCAGTGATACCCTGCCCGTTCCCGCCCCACCTACTGCCATTTCAAAGGGCAAATTCACAGGATATCAAAAAGGTAATCCAAAATCAAAATCAGTAGCAGGACAAGTCATTCATAGGAGAGGGTAATTCAACAGAATAAAACTGAATTTGACATTGACCAAGCATCCATTACGGGCAGTGCTTTATATTACGCACTGGGGACAGAAAGACAAAAATGAAAAACTCTCTCTGCCTTCAAAGAACTCGAATTCCAAAGGAATGTAGAAGAGGGCAAATCTGGACATGCTGAATTCAGACAAAGCAGTCGGCTCTCTACAGAAAGAAGAGCAAGGGATGGTTAGGGTCAGGTTCCTTAGTGCCCGCACACTGCCAAGACAGGCGTACCAGGCCTGCTTTTACCCAGTGTCTGAAGGTGAAATTTAGCCACTTGTCCAGCGCTCCAGACACATACAAAGTTGGGGAACCATTGTGGAATTGTTCTGATCAGAACTTCAATATGAAAGGATTAACTGTAGTAGATCCATATATGTTAGCACAGTCAAGAGAGACTCTCAGATAGTTGCCAGGGGCTGATGGACTGCATGGCTGATTGGTTTGGTTAAAAGTTATGGTCTAAATGATGCTGGGGAGCTCCTGCTGCATAGCATGTCAAGGTTATTCTAACACTTTTGGTTGTAAGAGAAAGATGAAAGCCCCCTCAAGCTTTTATTATTTTCAGAATTGGAGAATCGCAGAGTTGAAAGCAACTAGAAGACATCTACTTCAACCCAGACCCGAAAAAGAATTCCTCTCTGCAATATACCCAACAAGTGATCAAACATAGTCTTTGAAGGCCTTCGACGAGGGGGTACTAACCTGCCGCTTCCCAAGGGTGACCCATTTGATTTCAGGATAGTTCTAATTGTCAGGTAGTTGTTTGTTTGCTCTTTTCCTGACCTCAAATCTAAATCTGCCTCTGCAACTTCCACTCATTGCTCCTAGATGTCCTCTGGGGCTAAAGAGAACAAGTTTAATCCCTCTTTCATACAAGAGCCCTTCAAATACTTAAAGACAGATATCATGATTGCTAAGTCTTCTGTTCTCCAGGCTAAACATCCCCAGAGTCCCTTCAACTAATTCTCCAATGGCACAATCTTACGGCCCTTCACTATCCTGGTTACCCTCCTTTGGATGTTTTCCAGCTTCCTAAAATGTGGCATCTGGAACCAAATACAACATACAACATGGCCTGACCAGGACCAGGTATAGTGTGAATATCATCGAACTGCTACCAGACCCTAGGCACCTCTCAATGAGGCCGAGATCGCATTAGTTTTCTTGGCTGACACAACCCAAGGTGAACTTGCTCTTTAGAAAAGTCCTCCCCCTTTCCCCACTGGGGAATGGTTTGTCTTTGTGTCTACGGAAGTTCACCTGTGAGCCCTTCCAATTCTTTCTGGGCTGACTTCTCCTGCAGAACTTTACTCCATCAATGGTGACCTACCTCTCCTTTCTCTGAGCCTTCTGAAATCCTATTCTCTTAAGATGCAAGCTGCATGGCAGACTTCATGTATACCTGGCTTTCCTTGCCCTTTCTGCTTTCCCTTCCTTTGCACAAAGGAATAAAAAAGGAGTTATTAATTAGATGACAGGGTGTGTGTGTGTGTATGTGTTGCAGGGAGGGATAAAAGTATTTAAGTGACTACAGACAAGTATTTACTGCACTATAATCAGTCTTTTAATGTAGTCAGATCTTACTGATCCCTCTCTGACTAATCAAAGAAAATAACAATTAAATCATAATTTATATTGATAATTGCTCTGCTCTCATCTTGCTTCTCTAGTAGGCACTGTGCTAGTGTCAATTTGTAGAAATATGAAGTGGTTTGTGGTTTACTGTACAAACCTTTTTTCACATTCCACAGAATAAGCCAGTAGAAAATAACTGAATATACCTTTATCTTTGGAATTTTTACCTTATACGATGCTATTGTACTTCACTATACAAAATGCTGAAAAAGCTTTGCAAATCATTATTCTTAACATCATTTAAATGATTTCTGTAGATGACAGGATTTAAGAGTAACCAATAAGGGATCAGCTATAATATAGCATTATACCACTAGAATGACAGTGATAACATCCTTCTTTTGTTTTCTATTAATGAACTGGACATTAAAGGCTCTGGAAGAATATCAAGGATATTTAAAGCTAATGAATAAACGATTCATTTGACATTTCTGCAGAGTAGGAAAGTTCACTTTCCTTACAGAATATTTTGTCTTCAAATCTAAAGCTTTCTGTTGCGCGTAAGTCACTTGATATTTTTCGTTCGGTCATTTTTCAGTCATGTCCGACTCTCTGTGACCCTATTTTGGGGTTTTCTTGGCAGAGATACTGCAGTGGTTTGCCATTTCCTTCTCCAGCTCATCTTACTGATGAGGAAACTGAGGCATACAGGATGAAGTACCCAGAGTCACACAGCTATTAAGCGTCTGAGGCCAGATTTGAACTCAGGAAGATGAGCCTTCCTGACCCAAGGCTGGGCACTCTATTCACTGCAGCACCATCTAGCAGCCCCACACTTAAAATAGTCACTTTTAATTCAGGAAGATTGTTCATTTAGCTTATGAAAATACCTATGCCATTTTTCCTCTCCTTCCCCCATATTAGATCACTTCTCTGATTATGATCTCAGAAGGGCTAGGAGCTAAAATACAACTCTACACAATATCTGGCACCAGTTCCTGTCACAGGTTTGATGGCAGAGAAGGTTAAACTACTGGCTAAACTAAAGTTCTTAGATTATCCATTGATTTTATTTACTCATGTACCTTTCTGCTAAGAGCCATAGAAAATCTCTTTGAAACAAAAAACCCTAAAATCATACAAGAGATAGCTTTGGTCATCTGGTTCAACCCCTTGATTTATAGATGAAGAAATTGAGGCCCAAGGAAGGTAAAGTCACTTGGCCAGCGTCAAACAGCTAGTTAGTGAGAAACTCAGAGGCAGAACCCAATTCTCTTGACTTCTAGTCCTGTATTCTCTCCACTAAAGCCACCTGACTAGAAAAACATCTGGATGAACATCATAAATACAAAATAAAAGTAGGGCATCTTTACCTCTTTTAACCGTTGCTGTTCACAGTTGCACAGAAAAGTCCCAAAGAGACAACTGTAAAGGTGATCCAAGATGGTAATCAAGAAGAGTTCGTTGAATTCAAATGCCGAAGGAAACTTAAAAAGAGGAGGAAACATTTGCTTTAGATTGCAAGCACACAACCTAAAACACAACTCTAAAAACGCTCAGCCATAGCTAAGCATCTGACCAAAGGTGAACAGATGGTGACTATTTGGCAAGAAAGGAAAAGCCCTTTGTCTGCTTAACTCTGTTGGCTTTTGACAATTTCAACAAAGAATTGGAAAGTAGGTTAGGGCTTGCTGATAGCTTGAAACAAAGAAAAGGTCTAGAGCTCAAAGAGATTTTGTCTAAAACCTCCCAGGCAATAGTGGAATGTATTAGTCAGTGTGGTGATAGTGCAGAATGAGAAGTGTACCTGGCCAACCCTCTGTCGCTTGAAGTCATGGGCTGGTACAGTGCTCTATGGGCTTGACACTGAAATTGGCCTCCAACATTTATTTTTGCCACTATCGCTTTTTATTATTGCTTTATGGGGGTCTGAATAAATTCTTACCTACCCCCACTGTCCTGCAGCTGGGAGCTAGCAGGTGTTCTGTGTTTGAACAGTCTGGCAACCAGTGTTTTTGTGTTACCTAGACACGGAAAGATCATGGCAGGTGGAGAAAGGCTCCTCAGAGGTCAGCTGGCCTGACCCATTTCTCAACAGGAATCCTCTCAACAGTATCTCAGACAAGTGGTCCACCAGCCTCTGCTGGAAGACCTCCAGGGATAATATGTTGTGACTCGTGTTAACACACAAAATAAGACGCACAACAAATACCATCCGATTGGGATTTCGCTACAGCAGAGGTGGCAGGATCAGACATCCCTACCTAAAGTGACAGTTGGACAAATGTGTCCCTTAGGTAATTTTTGGAGGCCACGTTGCCTTGCTCTGAAGGTGAAGTCCTGCTGTTTCCCCTTTTCATGGGCCAATATCCTTGGGATCCTGGCTTGCACCTTTCCTGCAGTGTTACTGACTACTCAGGCAGCTGTAATTAATTCTGTGCCGCTCTGAAAACACCCTTTAGTGATAGAAAGAAATAGTAATTAAGTTAAAACAATGGGAGGGGGAGTCCCAGCAGCTGATGATTGTTGCTCTGCTCTCTTCCCCTCAAAAGGTGTTTGATGTTTATTTGAAAGCACCTGACAACAACATTCACTATCTTTTCAAGGATAAAACAAAACCCCAAGTCAGAAGTTTGTATTGCATTTGTGTACATTAGTAAAGTTCAGTTTTCCCGACTCTGTAGCACTTAACTGGAAAAACAACAACAAAAAACTGTGGCAGAGAGGCTGGGGGGTGGGGGTTGGCCTGAGGTCAGAAGAGCTGGCTTCAAGCCTTCCTTCTGAAGGGTCCTGGCTGTGTGACCCTGGGGAGGTCACTGAATCTCTCAGGGCTCCAGACAACTTCCAAGATCCTAAGCTCCTGCTCTGCAGCTTAGGATCTTGGAAAGAAAATCACATTTTGTTTTTATCATTAGTGTGCATCTTAACTTGCATAATTCATTTGACAGATTATTTATTCAGTAGCCAATTAAATATATATATAAAATTTAAGAAGCAGATGTTCCTATTACTCCACAGTGTGCCCAAATCTTAGTGAAGTTTGAAGCTTTAAGAGTGTAAAAACAGTCTTAATTGAAAGAAACTTTAACAGTTTAAAACTGCACTAAGCCTTAGGGTACTTCATATTTTCATACAGGGCTTCTGGATTTAAAAATCAGTTAGCAATGATTTTTAAAAATTAATTACATTCTTATTGCAACTATATTAAGGACAAATGAATGCTCGCAAAACCAATATAGTCAACATTGAGTTGTCCAGTCCTTTGTCCATCACTGGTCTGAAGAAGTCATGGGAAAACCTGGCCCTGGACCACCCTCCAACACCTGAATCTGCAGTTAGCTGGATTGTCTTCATGCTGGTGTCTAGCAGTAATGGAGATGTTCTTTACCCTAATCTTGAGCTGCAGATAATGGCATGTTACAAATGAAGATGTGGCCAGGAGATGGGGGGGGGCAGGGTGTAAAAGAGAAACAGACAGAGTGAGGGCTAGAGACAGAAGGAACCCTAAAGAGCATCTCCTCCAAGTTCTGAGGCTTCTGAATGCTCTGAATTGAGGCCTTTTTTGGTCTCCTCTTGTTGCTGTCATCCTGCCTGCCTGCACAGGTTCTCCTCCTTCTCCTTACTCCTGCTGCTCTTCTCATGTGTCATTTATAGTATGTAAGCTGGGAATCAAACAACTCAGTTCGTTCTCGTAGTACATAAAGGAAGAGTAAACTGGTTCTGAGGGAAGCATTTGTCTTATAAACAAAGCCCATGAAGTATGTGAAATGTGGATTTTGCTTCCTCCAAGGCAGATCTCTTTGCTTACTTCTGAGTTCTGGGCCATATTACAGATTAGGTTGCCAGAAATGTGACCTCTGGATAAGTGAGTTTGTCCCATAATTTTATTACTTTTAGTTTTTGTGGCAATAATTCAGTGGAGGGATTCCATGTATTTGTACAAGCAGAGGCTTGGGTCCTCTCAGCCCAGGGCCATAAAGAGAATTAGAAGACAACCTGATGGTGCAAAAGTGGTTGGGGATGTCACTGGAAATGCATATGGGCCTTTTAATCTAGCAATATCACTACTGAGCATACACCCCAAAGAGGTCAAGGACAGAAGGAAAGACACATACGTACAAAAATGTTTACAGAAGCACTTTTTGTGGTAGCAAAGAACTGAAAACAATGTGGTATTCTACCAATTGGGGAATGGCTGAGGAAATTGTGGCATGTGGCATGGAAGACTGTTGTGCTTCTAAATGAGTATGAAGAATTCGGAGTCTTGGGAAGCCTTGTAAGAACCGATGCAAAGTGAAGTTAGTAGAACCAGGAAAATAGTTCACAAGAAATCACAACACCATGAAGGAAAGCAACTTAGAAAGACAGAACAATTGATCAAAGTCAAAAGCAATTATGACTCTAGAAGAATGATGATAAAGCAGGTCCCCCACCTGTCAGCAGAAAAGGTAGAGAGAGAGGACAACACACATTCTCAGAAAGTGCTCTGTTGAAATACAATCAAACTGAGTGAAACAGGATCAAAGAATCCCAATCTTTCCATCAATGAATACATAAAGCTCATCTTAATTCTACCGGGGAACTTCACTGAAAATATAGCTAATCTTCAACCTCATTATAAAATATCTTAACTAAAAGACCACACATATTTGCATGATACTTTCTAAAGTCTCTTACCTGTTTTGTCATTTGCCAGACACAATCAATAAACTGCAGAAATATAGGAGATCTATCAGCATCTGCATGGTTGTCATCACCATGGCCTACTCTCTTTTAAAAAGAAAAAAAACAAGTTACATATGTATGTATATTAGGTGTATAATGTAAGTAACTTTTTTCTTATTTGGGGACTTTTCCAGTCTCTCTACTGTGCCCTAAGATGTTGATGTCTTGTCATTTTCTTTCACATAAATGAGGTAATTAAAGAAATATGCATAT
This sequence comes from Vombatus ursinus, assembly GCF_900497805.2. Taxonomy (NCBI): domain Eukaryota; kingdom Metazoa; phylum Chordata; class Mammalia; order Diprotodontia; family Vombatidae; genus Vombatus; species Vombatus ursinus. The sequence goes on from NW_020954729.1 coordinate 2,457,286, forward strand.
GATCAACAAGCTTATATGATTTAAAAAATATTTTTAAGCCTGGCCACCTGCAAAGGACATACATAGAAATCCTTTATCTACATTGATTGGCAACTGATCACATAAACACAAAGTAACTACTTGAAGAACTTTTAAAAGCTCCTTCTCTTCTCAACAGTACTGACAAACCCGAGAGAGACCCACAATCACTATGCTTTTAACTAAAAGACAAAATGTCACCTTTGAGTTCACTCCAAAGCAAACCCCAGTGCAAACTAACTACAAACAGCTAGCTGGTTCCTGGATATTTATTTAGGAGTTAGCTATAATTGCAATGGGGACACAGAAGGAAGGTATAAAAATATCCCATCAGAAACACTACGAATTTCACATTTTGTGTTATTCTATTATAGTAACCCACCATTTCTAGTATAGAACAGGAAATATATTGAAGATGATGACATCACAGCTAACTACTAACCAAATGATCTCAGCTTACCAATGCAAACCTGTGCCCAAAGCTCGTCCACTCTTTTTCTACAAGGGCCTCAAATCCTTGAATGGTGCGGTAATAGCTGTCCAACATAAGCATAGCCAGAGATGTGAGCTGTGCTGTTCTATCCCAGCCGTCACTGCAATGGATCACCACAGAAGTTTTTCCAGATTCTATTTTGTCAGCAATTCTTACTGCTCCAGCAAGAAGCATCTTCAGAAAAGAAAGCAGACACTTTTAACACCTTCTAATTAAAAAAAAAAAGTTTCATGTCCACTTAATAGGAATGCAGGTATTCTAAACCTTCTGTTCACTCCTCAAGCCATTTTCATCATCCCCTTCTCCAATTCTTCTAAACATAGGACTTCACCTAATATTTCACTGAAAGAACTGTTCATTTGTTTGAATTCCTTTTTCTCTCTAATTCCAGACTTTAAATCACCTGATCATCCCTATTCTTGCCTCCTTTTCTCCTGTCTCAGGGGATGAGGTGGCTCTTCTCACTGTCTGACCTTGGATAAAGCACTCAACCAAACTCTCTAAGCATATATACTTGCCTGTAAAATGGGCATAATAGTACCTACCCTCACAGGGTTACTTTGAGGATCAAATGAGGTAATGTAATGTAAATCAAACCTTAAAATATTAAGTGTGAGCCACCATCATTATTATGATTCTCTTTGCTTCTCTACTTATGCCCTTGAGCTGACTGTCTTCTATCTCAATTATACCCCTTTCTCTGAATTTTCAACCTCTCATCCTTCTCCGATACTCACCTGCAAAGGAAGTGTCAGTAGTCACCTCTTGCTTTTAGAATAAAATAGCTCCTGTTTGGCCTTTAAAGCCTTTCCCAATCTGGCTCCTGCTGAGGCATCCAGACTGATTCAACATTACTCCTCCTCTCCTACTCTATGCTCCTACTTTTCAGGTTCCATGTCTCTATGAACTCATAGTTCCCTTCAAGGCTCAACTGAGGTAGTAACTCCTTCAAGTGGCCTCTTCTGATCCGCCCCCCCCCCCCAGTTTTTATTGTTTCTGTCCTGCAGTTCTACATCTCTAAACATGCTCTAACCCCTCAAAAGAATGTAAGGGCCCAGGGTAGGGATGGAGAATCTGTGGCCCTCTAGGTCCTCAAGTGTGACCCTTTGACTTAATAAAAGGATTTGTTCTGTGAAGTTTGGATTCAGTCAAAAGGTCATGCTTGAGGACCTAGAGGGCCACATGTGGCTTCCAGGCCCGCAAGCCCAGGGTGTAGGGCCTGTCTCACTTTGGTATCAGTGTCCTACAGCACTTTAAAGTTTGCACGGAGCTTTATATACATTCTCATCTGAGCATAGTGGCAACAATGTGATGAAGCTAGCACAGATAACATCCCTATTTTACAAACGAGAATATTGAGGCTAATAAAGTAACTTGTCCATGTTTACATAGCTTTGAAGTGTCAGAGGCTTTCTGAACCCAAGTCTCTCCTGACTCCAATTCCAACACTGTTGACAATGCCATGCTGTCTTAGGATGGTTACGTTAGGATAGAATGTCATAAGATATAATTACTAAGAATTCATTATTAATTAAAGAGTAGAATATCTAGCATCTTATTTAGTTTAACCTTTAACCCAATGCATGAACCTACCCTTCCACATCCCTGACAAGCAGTCAGCCAACTTCTCTATCTGAACATCTTTAGCAAAGGCAGCTGACTACTCTGCAAGGCAGGCCATTTTGGTTTTGATCAGCTACATGGATGAACTTCCTAATAAAGATATCGAGCATTAAGCTGACTCCTTATACTATTGGCCCATTACTCAGTGATTTTTCCTCTGGAAATAAGCAAAATAAATCTCGTCTACATGATAGGTCTTCAGATCTTTGAAGGTAGCTTACTGTGTTCTCCCAGTCCTATCTTCTCCAAGCTTAACACCCCTAGTTCCTTAAACAACCAGCCAAATGAATGTTTGTCGAGGGCAGACACTGCTTGTTTCTTCTGTCTTCCTAGCAGCTAGCAAGTGTCTGGCCCAGAGAAGGTGCTGGAGAGGATCCCTCAGACGTTATGGTCAAGACTCCTCTTACCATCCTGGCTGCCCTACTCTGAAGGTTTTTGTCCTGGCCTATTATTGCCCTTTTTGGAGTGAGGGGCCCAGAATTACACAACACAGTGGATGTGTAGTCTGAGACACAAACAGCAGCTGTTCTACTACCATTCTGATCTGAGACACTATGCTCCTCATCACAGGGCACTTCTTGGCATCCACTGTTGAGTCTTCGGTTCGGTATTAAACCCTTGGATCTTTCTCACTCCAAGTGCTGTCTAGCCACGTCTCTTCTGTCCTGTCCTTGTACAGCTGATTTTTTTTTAAATCTAAAATTAAAAGGAATGGACAGATATGCACACATGTGCGTGTGCATGCTTTATACTTGTTTCCTCTGTGTTCCTTGAGGACAAGCCCCGTTTCCTTTCTGAGTTTGTGTCTCCAGGGCCTCAGAATGGCCAGAGAAGCCTGTCTGTTGGGTGAGCTGGGAAGCGTGCTGAGGAAGGAAAGCTTGAATCCTGGTTCAGCTACTTACAATCCAAGTCAATTAACTACTCAGAGTCTCAGTTTCTTAATCTTTTAAACATATGTTGGACTACATGACGTGTGTAAGGTCACTTTTCACTCTAAAGCCACGTTGTCATTTAAGTGACAACATCCCTGTTCTGAAGCACTGCCTCTGAACACCTCTTCCTCCACCCCCAAGGACACATCAAGATTTCTGTTCATAGAAACAGAGGAAAAGAGAATCCAAGAGATACATTCATCCGTAAGATTAACGCCAGCATAGTTTTGCTACAGTCACACAAAATTTTAATAGCACAGTTTTAAGATGGAAGTTCTTTTACCCTTATATATTCCAACCAATGTGTTGCATCCACGTTGGACAGCCATTTGGCCTCATCAATCGAAGGATAAACAATTTCTTTCAATTTACGTAATGATTCTCTCATCACATGAATATTATGAATTTCCAAGAATATCAGCTCAGCATTTGGATAGGCACTTTCACTTTCGTATCCTCCACCTTTTGCCTGTTTAAAATAAATTAACATGCTCATAGTTTATCTAGACTTTCTCCTTTCTGTACAGAAAAAAATATTAAAACTATTCACAGAAACAATGACTGGTGCCCTACAGCCTCCCAAGTTTTGTTTTAAAATAGTATTGTCAAGTGAACCTTCTTTTTTCAATTCAATAAACATTTATTAAGCTTCTACTATGTGCCGGGCACTATGCTAAATGCAAGAGATACAAATAAGAAAAAAGGACAGCTTCTGTCCTTCAGGAACTTACAATCTAATGGGGGGAAGACAAAAGGAAGCTGAAAATTAAGAGAGGGCACTAAGGAGTGCTGGGCCCAGGTGGGGCATGTTGTTCCATGGCATGGAAGCCAAACAGAACAGCCTATGGAGAATGGAGTTACCAGAAAGGTTGTGAGCCCTCTATAAAGAAAGGCATTTGGAGGAGTTTAGTACTCCACCCTGTAGCCCTCAGAGTGGATAGGAAGCCGAGGGAGGTGGGAAGGTATAGCATATCCAAACCTGAGTTATTCTTCACAGTGATGAGATTTCAAGTGAACAGCTTATCTTAGCAAGAGGGAGAGGACATGTCCTGTAGAGTAGAAGCCAGGCAGAGCTGCTGATGGAGAATGGACCTTTTTTATGAAGAACCCCATGTTGATAGTGCTAAATCTGTGTTTGGTCTCAGTTTCCCTGACAAAGCCATTTGCAAATCCAGGTCAAACTTCTTTCCTTTTTTTTTTTTTTTTTTTTTAAAAAAAACATCATATATTCTTTGCCAGATTTTGTTGGAATTTGGGGATTTTACTTTATTTTTTTAGGCAACTGGGGTTAAGTGACTTGCCCAGGGTCACACAGCTAGTAAGTGTCAAGTGTTTGGTCTGAGGCCGGATTTGAACTCAGGTCTTCCTGACTTCAGGGCCTGTGGTCTATCCACTGTGCCACCTAGTTGCCCCCAGTCAAATTTCAATATGGCAGATGTGTGGCACAAAATCTCTTCAGGGTAAAAAGATTTCCAAGCTCCAGCCAATGAAACAGATTTCAAGGAGTTTTTTTTTTTTTAATTAAAAAAAAAAAAATTTTCCAGTACAACAAAATAATCTGGAGAACACTTTGGGTTTTTTTTGGGGGGGGATCTAAAATATACCTATATTTTCTAATTATAGACTCCTTTTCATAATATATCTGTGAGAAAGGAGTCTCGAAATAACTTTTGTAAATGAATACTTTCTGTCATTATCAAGCAGAAAGACAGCATCCAAGGGGAATACATGTTTAGAATGCAAACTCAATCTACAAAAAGCATGGCTTGAGACCCAGCTGTGCCACAGCTAGAGAGCATTCATAGATAAGAGCTGGCAGAAGGAAAACAAAGACAAAGTGGAATAAATTTGTCCATATTTCTATAATCATCTGTTTTTATGGTCAGTGGCAATTGAACTACTGGATTTAGACCTCTACACCTCAGTCCTCAATGTGCTAGATGCAGAAGTTGAAATGGCACTTAAGACAACAAAGTCAGGCAGAACAGCTTGACCAAATGAAGTACACATCAACAAAATCACAATGAGAGATGACGCCATCTTGAAAGCATCATGTAATCCTTTTGTAAGCTATCACAGGGAGAGGAATAAAGAAAAAAACCCTGTGAACTGTCCTTTAATGGATCTATTGTCTTATTGCCATGGGTGCATCCTCCATCAAAGCAAACTGCAAACCATCCAAGCCATTTCAATCCTATATGATTACTGTCCATGTCCTCCCAGAAATCCTCCACAAAGAGTCCAGCCAAGATGATGGGGACCTAAGTCTCCTCCTATTTCATTAGCCAATGTAGTACAAAGACTATCTACTTGTGTATACCTCATTAATCTTTTTTCAGTCATACATCTCTTTGATATGTTTAATGCTGCTTCCTCTGCACAATTTGCGATTGGTAATATGTTGGAACCTATTTACGATCATTCTTTGGACGAGTTGCAATTTGAGTCTTCAGAATGTGTTATTCCATAATTCCCAGACGCAGCATTTTCTTCCTCCTACTCAACTGTGGATCCACTTATTTGTCCGTCTGCAGTGTTTGCCCAAGATACATATATTGATGGACCAGTTCCATGGGCTGCTCATTCAACTACGTATCACAGTCTGAATAATAGGCATTTCATCCATTTGATTTTTCCTCTGTAGATCATTAGCCTAAAACTCTTCTATGATTACAGATCTCTCCCAGGTAGTTGTGATGTCCTGGGGCAAGATGTAATCAGACCAGTGTCATCTGCAAGGAGATCTGGAGGACCTCACCATCTAGGGTAGAGGGCTCAATCTTTCATTCACTCATTCATTCATTCATTTACAGTGCCAGAGACTCCTCTAGACATCTGATGAATCTATGGATTGCCTCTCATAAAAATGTTTTTAAATAACTGAGGGAAATGCTTAGTATCAGGTAGAAGTGAGTGAAAAAAATAGGTATTTTTTTCCTTACATCCAGGTTCATTAATTCCCTGAAATTTAGACCTGTGATTTCAAAAGTAAAAGGAAATCCCAATGAGGACACTCCCTCTACGAACGTAGGTTGGTATTAGTTCTTCTGTTTATAGGCTTAGAGAATTATCTGAGGCATTGAGAAGTTAACTGATTTTGTCCAGAGTCTTGTACAAAGGAGGCCTTTAATAAATGTCTGTTTAATTGAATTTCTAGAAAGCAGAAGTAAATTAGACAGTGACATGACAAAATTTAAGTATGAGCTACCTAGATTTGGAATCAGAAAACCCATCTGCTAGTCATGGCCTGGCCACTGAAAAAAGGTTTACCTCCCTGGGCTTGTTTCTTCAGCTATAAAGAGAGGATGGACTAAAATAATAAACTACTTACCTCAAAAGGTTGTTGTGAGAAATATAAAGTCTCATACGTGAATGAGCAGTTTTTATTATTGTTTCAAGCCCAAGGAAGATATGATTTCTTAAGTGCCTACTACGTGGCAGGCACTGTGCTAAGCACTTTATCTCATCCGATGCAAAGTAGGTACTACCATCATCCCCCCCTTACAGTTGAGTAAATGGAGACAGAGGTTAAGTGACTTGCCCAGGATCACACACTTAGTAAGTTTCTGAGGCTACATTTTAACTCATGTCCTCTTGATTCCAGGCTCAGGCTCCACCCACTGTGCCACCCAAATGGCAACTGTGAATTACAGAGAAGCTAATTTCTATGGCGATCTGTCTTTACAGCCTTGTCATACATCATCCATCCTCCCACACTTGGAAATCCAGCTATGCCAGACCACCTTCTCTGTTCCTCATACACATCCTATCATCCAAACTCTTGTCTCTTTGCACTGGCTCTTCCCCATGTCTACAATGCACTCCCTCTTCTTACCTCTGTCCCATAGAAACCCTTTCTTCACAACACAAGCATCACCTCAGTTCAAGCACCACCTTCCATGTGAAACCTTTACTGATCAGAATCGCTAGTACCTTCCCCCTCAAACGGCTTTTTATTTAACTACTTTGCATTTATTTGTTTTATTCTCTTCATATTTGTTCCTTATTTTATTCATTGATATCCAGTCTCATTAGAATGCAAGCTCCTTTGAAGAGGGATTGTTTAATTTATTATATTTTGCATCTTCAGTGCCCAGTACAGTGCCAGCATCTAAAAACTGCTTGATTGATAGCCAGCTTCGTATAGTTTCTTGGGGACTTTCAATAAGGGTCTTAATATCTCTGTTCCTCAATCTCCTCTTCCATATAATGGATCGACCAGTATTTGGCCCAGAATTCTCTAGGATAGTGCAAATTAACAGCAAATTTTTTCAGTTCATTCATTAATTTAACAAGCAATCAATAAGCATTTATTAAGCCCATACTACACTAAGTGCAAGAGATAGAGAAAGGCAAAAACATGGACCCTATTCTCATGGAGATCACATTCTAATGGGGGAGACAACACACAAAACAACTATGTACATACAAGAGAAATACCGCATAAATGGGATGTAATCCTATTGGGGAGGCCCTTGTATAACCAGGAAGGGCCTCTTGCAGAAAGTATGCTAGTGGCGGATTTATCACCAGCACCCTTCAAGTTCAATATTGGGGATGAAATGACACACTTATAGGTCACTGAACAATTAACAGAAGGAAGTTTACTCAAGTCCCAATTAAGCAAGCATCAAAAGTAGCATTTAACTCAGGTACACATAGCTCCCCTCAACTCCATATGGAAACAAGTCTGGTTAACAGGGAAGGGGGTGGGTCTTCAGGCATTCACCACATCTGAAGGGCAACTAGCCCATGTGGATGGGATCTTTTATGTCTCCAGGCAACTAGAAAGGCATGTCAGTCTGTTCAAAGGACACCAGGAAGCTGCATCAAGAGAGGCACAGCTTGAACCTTGGACCCATCCCTATTCCCAAGTAAGTCCTGGCTTTGTTGCCTTTTAGGGAAAATTTAGCTTAACCCATGTTGATGGGAAAGAGGGAGGGAAGAAACCCTGGTAGACATGGGTCTTAACCCAAGGTGGGAAATGAACTGAGTCTTTGAAATAGCCAGGGAAACCAGGAGATGGAGGTGGCTAGGGAGAATATTTTAGGCATTTCAAACAGGCAGTGAAAGGGCAGACGGTCAAGAGGTAGAGTGTTAGGTGCAAGGAACTGCAAAGATGCCAATGCTGCTGGATCCCAGAGAATGTGGAGTAAAATATAAGTTGACCAGAAAGGGGGGGGGGGCAGGTTGTGAAGGGCTTTAAAAAACAAATAAAGGATTTTATATTTGATTCTGGAGAGAATAAGGCATCACTGCAGTTTATCGAGTTGGGGAGTGATGTGGTCAGATCTGTGCTTTATGAAAGTCACTTTGGCAACTGAGTAGAAGATAGGCTGGTCGGGAAAAGACTTGAGATAGGGAGACCAACAAGAAGTCTGTTGCAAGAGTCCAGTCCAAACATTCACAAAGTATCCACTATATGCCAATTCAAAGTATTAGGAGCTGAGTAAACCAGAGCAAAGGAGGCCTAGTCTTATAAATTAATATCCTTAGCACATACCTCCCTTCAGTCTAGCACAACTATTTCTCCCATTTTCTTTCCCTTCAGTGCCATTTCTTATAGGCGATCTGTGCATTTTTTCCAACTGGCACTGTTTCCTATCTTCAGAAATTCTGGGCAGTTTGCTTATATTATTTCTTGCATTATAGGACTCAGATTTTTTGACTTATGTTCCTTTGGGAGGCCTAGAATCCTTAAGGTGTCTCTATACATCCTATCTTCAAGATCAACGTTTTGCTTGCATGGAGGTCATGCTTTTTTTTTTTTCTTTTTTGGTTTAGGCAAAGGGGTTAAGTGACTTGCCCAGGGTCACACAGCTAGTGAGTGTTATGTGTCTGAGGCCAGAGTTGAACTCAGGTCCTCATGAACCCAGGGCCGGTGCTCTATCCACTTTGCCACCTAGCTGCCCCTGGAGGTCATGCTTTTTAAAAGTGTCATTATTATTCTCTTTTGAATCCACCATCAATGGGTGGGCCCAGTGCCACGATACAGATTTTCGTGAAGACTTTGACAGGGAAGACCATCACCCTTGACGTCGAACCGTTCGATGCTATTGAAAATGTCACGGCCAAAATACAAGATAAGGAAGGTATCCCCCTTCCAATCAACAAAGACTTGATTTTTGCAGACAAGCAACTGGAAGATGGATGTACTTTGTCTGACTACAACATTATTCAGAAAGCGTCTACCCTTCATCTTGTCCTGAGGCTTCGTGGTGGTGCCAAGAAGAGAAAGAAGAAATCTTATACCACTCCCCCAAAAAACAAGTATAAGAGAAAGAAGGTTAAGCTTGCTGTTCTGAAGTACTATAAGGTTGATGAGAATGGCAAGATTAGCCGCCTTTGACGAGAGTGCCCTTCTGATCAATGTGGTGCTGGAGTCTTTGTGGCTAGCCATTTTGACAGACATCATTGTGGCAAATGTTGTCTAAGCTACTGCTTCAACAAGTCAGAAGACAAGTAATTGTATATATGTTAATAAAAAAAAGTCACCGCTTTGTGCATCTCTTCTTCCAGACTGCCCTTCATTTTCACATATTTGTGTTCCTAATCTCTTTTGTTTCTTTTGCAAATTGTCACCATAGATTCAGGTTTTTCAATTCTCCCAATTATTTCTGTTGTGCAGGCCATAAATTCTGCTTTTACAATTCTTATTTCTTTTTTAAGCTGTTCAGAAACAACCTGGTGGAGTTCTATGCTCTCTTGGGAATCCACAGGGTCTACTGCCTCATCAGGTGTTGATTCATTTTCCTTTGTCTTGGGGTACTTATTCACAGATGCCTGAACTCTTTTACCTGATCTAAAGGCTGTATTTCTTTCTGTTATTAATAACATCTTGGTTGGTTTATCTGTTTATGCTCAAGGTCTTTAAGTGAGCTTTTCTTTCTCCTGGGATCTTTGGTAATTTCAGTCTTTTCTCCTCATTTTCCCATATGTTCATTTTCTGACTCCCTCCCTTTTGATTGGCACTTTGCCTGTGAACTGGATCTCAAAGGCATCTCAGTTTCCTCCTTCAAATCCAGAATTCATCAGCCCCAGTCTCTGGCCCAAGTGACTTCTGAGGGGAACAAATGCCTGCAGTTGGCTCTTTACCTCAGATTTAGTAGAGTGCCACATAATCATATACACCCGTCCTGCTCCACTTTTCTCTTTTCCTGAGGTCCCTGGCTAAGCTTTGTTGTGGCAGAGAACACTGCTAAGCTGTGCACTGCTGATGGAGCCTGAGGAAATTTCTGCTGTTTGGGGCTCTGGATGGGGGTGGGCTAGAACCAAGTTCTGTTTTAAGCAACAGGTCAGCTTGTACAGCCTTGCTGCCACAGTGTGGTAGGTGGTGGAAGAGGAGATGCTGAGTGAGCATGCTAGGAGTTAAGTATTACTGTGTTAGCTTACTGTGGTTCTTACATTATTTGGGTTCTTGGTGTCCTAAACTGTGGGGGCAGTTCAAATAGCTTTATCTCTTGTGCATAACTCCTATTTTGAAAAGATCTGAGAAGTCCTCCATTTTGTTGATCTAGGAACCTGAAATCCTCAGTGTCATTTACATTTCCTCTATAACCATATCTGGGGCTATGATATAAAAGATGGGAGTGGGCACCCATGTGTTTCTCAGCAGCCACAACTACAATGAGGATGGGATTGAGGTTGAGATGTTGTAAGCCAGCCACCAAACTCCTTGAGAGAGGAATGACCTTGAGGATCATAGCAATGAAGATCTAGGCTGGGATGAACTCTTCTGAAAAGCTTTCCTTTATCCCTCCAGTTATTGCTCTCTCCTACTTCAATTTTCCTGGCATGTATGCTACACTCTCCTTTAGGGCAGGAACTACTTTATTTTTGTCTTTGGACTCAGCCTAGCCTAGGGCTTTGCACATAGCAGATTTTTAATAAATGCTTGTCAAAAAGCACTCTTCAGATTTATGAGCAAATGGGTGTCAAATTCATTAACAATATAGATATCCACTGGGCATGTGCAGCCCCTTTCTCCTATAAATATACTGACGTTAATTCATCAAACTGCTCTTCCAACTATACATCATAATGTAGACAATAAGTATTTTTATCAGTTTAGTTTCTCCTGTATAGAATGTTGAACTCATCTTTGAGTAATCATGAACTCTCATTGAGGTCACATAAGGTACTAGATACCAGGGACACAAAGACAGCAATAAAACAGTTTCTACCCTCAATGAGGTTACATTCGACTAGGAAGATACAACATTTATATAAATAAGTAAAGTACAAGGAAAACTGCGAAGGGAAAAAGCATTATCAAAAGGAGTAATCAAAAAAAGACTTCAGAGAGGAAATGGCATCTGAGGTTGAGTCTTGAAGACTAGGATTATGAGAAGTGGAGAAAAAGAACAAATACATTCCAGGTACAAGGAAAGGCTTGTATGAAATACACGGAGGTTGATCCAAGCAAGCCTATCATCTGCAAATTGGAGCAGTTGGAAGACCTCCCCATCAATGAAGAATCACTCTCTCTCGACCCCATGCAAAGAACATCCATGACAATCGCAAACACTTTGGTGAACATGGATCTCCTCATTTTATGCCTCATTTGACATGACTCAGAAGGGTGGTGGTACAAAAATATAATTAATACCAACTAATGTAAGATATCCTAAAAAGTATAAAAAGTATATCTGGTAGCCTGAGGCAAAATGAGGAAGAAATGATGGAAGAGGCTAGAAAAGGGATTTGGGGAGAGTCTGGAGAAAAGGATGTGATAAACAGGTAAGTGCAAGTACATGACAGATTCCAAATTCTAGCATAAGCTGGTGACAATGGGATTGAGTATCCTCATACTCCTAGAAGCTTTCCCCTCAATCTCTACCTGCTTATTGATGTCTGAAATTTCTTTAATGGGACAAAGCCTCATACTATTAGAGATAAAATGCTTAAAATGAAGCAGTGGATTGAGATAATACATTGTCTGAAACTCATCTACAATTAAGTGGAATCAGTCAAGCAGCAAAGATAAATGAGTGGCATCAAATCCTTTCTTATTGGTAGGGTAAAGGGACACAAGGCATAACTGAGGAAAAAAAAAAATGAGAAAGGAGAAGCTGGGAAGCCAAAGCCAAACTTCAATGACTTCATAAACTGAGTATCAGCTTTACTTACCTAGGACTGTGCGCAGACAAAGAGAAGCTATACAGACACATTTGTCTTATGGCTGAGTGTAGACACAGCTAAGGATGCTGCCATATGTGGTGCACACCAACAACGTTTGGCATGACTTCTGAAAGCGATTTGTTTTAATATGGTAACTTCTTTATAAAAGAACTTCATTCCCAGAGGATTCTAAGATCATGGTATCACTGTATTTCATAAGTTAATCCTTTGAAAAGTAACCTATGAAGGTTAAAGTTGCACTATTTTTTTTTTGAAATGCTATTGCCTCAAGCTCATTTCAATGAAATAATTATTTCATTCTTGGGACATTCACACCCTTTCTAGACATGTAATTAGTTAGCACAACAGACCAGATTTCTGCCTAGGGAACTACTTTCCCAAAGTGGTGAAGAGGAAAAAAGAAAAAAGAAGCCTTATTCTATCACATTAAAAGTACAGATGAGAGACTAGTATAAATACGGGGTCAAAATCTGCTGGCTGCTCAGAGTACTTGGTGCCCTAAGAATGGCTCTATCTTTAAGTAGGAGAGAGCTCAGTCATTTACAAAGCATACATTTTTCTAAAAGTCTTACTTTGCAATTACATTTCTTAAGCAACTCTAATAACATACCTTGTTAGTATCAGCAACACTGTTTTGTCTGGCATCAAAGATAATAAGTTTATGTGACTGGGCATTAGCATCCATTATCGTTTGCAAGTATTTTTCATCTTCTTTGCAGCGCTTATCATTTGGGCCCACAAGTGGCTGGCTGCATCGAGTAATTGTTGCCTGACTCTCAGGATGAATCCAGGACAAGACCTAGTTTGTTTGTAAAGGATACATGTCAGTATAAAGAACTGTAATAAAAGGAATTGTAACTTCCTCCCTTCCATGGACTCTGCAATCCAGTGAAAATGACCCCCTTGCTGCTCCCTTGCACAAACCATTCCACCTCCCAATTCCATCTCCAGTCTTGTCACTAGCTATCCCCCATATTTCTAACTCTCTCTCTCTCCCTCCCTCCTCATCTCTACCTCCTGGCTTCCCTGGCTTTCTTCAAGTCTCACCTACAACAGGACCTTCCAACTCCTCTTTAATCTTGTTTGCCCTCTGAGACTACCTTCAATTTATTGTGTGCACATGCGTGTATGCGTGTGTGTGTGCATGTGTAAAATATGAGGCAAAGCTCTCCGAGAGTGTGACGGGAAAGGGAACCACAGGATATTTGCAGAGGGGCGAATCGGAGAGTAGGACAGTTGAGTTGATAAGGGAGGTGTAGAAGGGCTGTCTAAGCAGCAGTGAGGGCCCAGTTGAAATTGTGTAGCATAAATTTGGAGTGGACCCAGTCAAAACGGTTGTGATTTTTCTCCACCTACATTTAGCAGTACATGTGCAGGAGTGAAGCCAGTGAATGGCAGGAATAATCCAAGGCTGAAGTTTGGCAGGGTGTAATCAGGGATACGAAAAGGGGGTTAGGAACTCAAGAGAGGAGGACAGTGCAAAGTTAAATTGATTCACCAAGAGGTCAAGATGGGGACAAGAGAGAGTGGACAGAGTAGGAGAGATGGCCTGGAAGAGAAGTGAAGGGTCAAAGCACTGGAAGTCATAGTGTGGAGAAGAGCAGGTAAGGTAAGGCAGAGGAAGAGGTGGAAAGCCAACAGATTGTGTTTAGGTAAAAAGATGGGGACTTCAGAATTCTTGAATATGGAGGTAGTACATTTGTGGGTGATGGCAACATTAAGGATATGACCATCTTTGTGTGTGGCTAAGGTGGGGTAGAGGAGTACATCATGGGAAGTAAGTTGAGGAACTGAGTGGTTAGGGTGTTGGAGGGAGAGTCATTACGTATGTTAAAGTCCCCTATCATGAGGGCAGGAGTTGAGGAGGGAAGAAAAATTGTAAACCAGGTACTGAACTTGCTGAGGTTGGAAGACATGTGACCTGGAGATCTGTAGATAACAAGTACCAGGATTTGGATTGGGTGGTAGATATGAGTAACATGGACCTCAGAGGAGGAGAGATTACTGAGTGATGGAGAGAGGAGAACTTGGAAGTAGCAATGGAGGAGTAAGGAGTATTCCAACTCTTTTCCAACTTGACTAATGAGCTGAAGGCAATGAGAGAAGGTGTAGTCAGTACTGGAAAGGGTGGCTAAGTCATTGGGGGCGCGGGAGTGCTAGATTTCAGTGATTGCTAGATGATGAAAGGAGTGGGAGAGGAAAAGACTTTAAGATGAAAGGAAGTCTGTTGCGCATGGAACAGACATTGCAGAGGGCACAGTGAAAGGAGTGGGTAGGGATGGGAATAAGGAATGAAGAAATGGTGGATGGGGGAAGAGGGTGTAGATGATAGGATGTGTAGGTTATGACCAGGTGCCAGACTGTTCATCAAGGATGATGGAGAGCAGGTAGCAGGCAAGCACAATGTGAGATGTAAAGGGGGGGCCCCTTTTCATTCCTCTTTTCCTTTCAAAGGCTGGATATTAGGCAGGAGACAGTGCAGCAGGAGATGGAAGATGAACCAGCACAGTAAGAGATGGAAGTCCTGCTCTCCACCAACTGTGTAGCCGGATATAGAAGGTCTGAGGTCAAAGGGAACGTTGCTCTGCTTTGCACCAAAGGCTCTCCACATGTTGGGCAGATCAGAAGGCAGATTGTGCCTTCCATCTCCTGCTGCATGTGGCACTAAGTCAGAGCAATATCTGGTTCCTCTTTTCACCTGGGACTGGAGATCAGGTGGGCACAGGAGAAAGTTGCTTTGGGACAGCATATTTTTCCCAATGACATCAACCTTAAACTTAACATGCATGGTATACTCTCCTTCCTCATTTCCATCTCCTGGTTTCCTTCAAGTTAAAATCCCACCGTGCACAAGAAGCCTTTCCTCTGTTGATTATCTCTAATTTATCCTTTTATTTGTTTGTATATAATTGTTTTCATGTTGTTTCCCCCATTAGAATGTGGGCACTCTGACAGCAGGGACTGTCTTTTACCTTCCTTTGGATCCCCAGTCCTTAGCCCAGTGCATGGCCCATAACAGGTGCTTAATAAATGCTCCTTGACTGACTGCCTCAATAAAAGCTATAAGAAACCGAGGCCCAGAGTGGTAAAGTAACTTACTCAAGGTCACCCATGTAGCAGGGTTACAACTTACTTTTAAAAATAAAACCTCCACATATTATACTTTCTAAAGGTAAAAAAGTAGTTAAAATCAATGTTACATTAAGTCTTAGAACTAAAAACCTGGAGTAGCTTGAAACAAGTTGGACTAGATGTTCTCTAAGAAAAACCAAAAGGTTGCGCTAACAACCTCACTAAGACTTCACTCTTGGTTGCCATTTTCTTAGTTAAAGGTCTCCCTCTCATGCAATTACATCATATGCTTATGCAGCACTCTACTTAGCAGCTAAGAAAATGTTGTATTTTCTCCAAGATCATCCTTTGAATATCAGCCATAAAAAATTTTAACATTCACATTCACTCTTTCCTATTACTCATTTTCCCTCTTTTCTATTATATTTTGAAAGTATCACCTTCTGGACGGCCTATCTGCGAGCAATGAAAGTCACCTTCATACATACAGCTGCTACCAACCATCATAATGTTGCATATTATAATTGTTATAGTAGAGCATAAAACAATTCTTAAGAAATAAAGGTATGCTAATGAACTGAAGCTCATTTTCCGACTTTCTAATTTGTTCAACAACTTGCCTATATCCACTCCTTTGACTATTCAATCACATTTGTCAATTTTCACAGGGAATATGGATTCATAAGCTAATAAGCCTTTATGTTTATTACTTACTGGAACTCGGCCTTTTGCTCTAAATGCTGCTACCTTGGTGAGGTCATCATCTTTCACACTAGTTGGCACGACAATAATAGCAGGATATGTATCACAAAGCTCATAGCTACTGTTTATTTTGGATATCTTCCAGCTCTCATTTGGTAAACCCTAGGGGTTATTAGGGAAAAAAGCAAGAAGCATTCAACACAAACCATATTAGTCTCTTTTTCTCCATGTAAACCTATCAACATCTTGCTCATCATCATTATTTCAAGTTTAATACTATTAATAATTTTTAATTCACATAATCCATTTTAAAGCAACCTAAGATCTTAATTAAATGAGGAATTTCTAAGCCATACAGAATTAAATTATACCAAAATCTACATTTCCTAGTCTACACAAAAAATGTTAAACTAATAACATAAGATGGAATGAACAAAAGGTTGTGAAAATAAAATGCAACCAGCTATATACATTTTATGCATATCCATATGTATGCCTTTAAAATATAAACTTATTTTACACACATATACACGGAAAGCACTTTAGAAAGTCACTGTGAGGAAAGGTGGAGGGGCTCTGCATCTGGACTGAATTATCTATGCTAAAATCCAAAAACTTAATTTGTCTTTAGTTTGTATCTTCACTTATGAACCCTTGAATGACAAAAAAACTTTAACAGATTTGAGTTTGAAATTGTCTTTCTTAATCTCCCTCACTCTGTGGCAAAAGGAGTGGCAAGTAGGGAATATCAAAAGATGGGCATAAAAAGGCAAAGCTAAGAAACTAGATCATCTAAAACTGAATATTCATATCCTGAATACAGTTGATAGCATCTTATAAAATATTTTCTCCCAAAAAAAGTACAAGCATTTTTCCACAAAAAAAGACTGTAAACAATTATTTTCAGTTTAAAAATGTATCTATATTTATTACCTGTCTCTTATATTCGGATACCGGATCATAAACTTTCCAGCCATTAGATGGAAACTTTTCTTTATAGTTGAATGCAAATAAAGCCTGAATCAAGAAAACACAAATGTTTCTGTTTTTCCATATTGCCAGACATCCAGTCTTAAAAATGTTCATTGTGATAAAGGCTGGATTTACTAAAATTCCAAATTTAAATGTATAGTAAGTAATAAATTGGTAACCTTACTCAAATAATGTAGCACTGATATATTTCGAGTATTGTAACAGAAGAGAAAACTGACCTTATTATGTGTCAAAAATCAAAGAAGCAAGCAAAAGTAAGGCTGGAGGATTCTAGAATATTGGATTCCTAAATCCCTACCAAAAAAAGAGTATGAAATTGCTAATTTAGATATACTTACTTGACCATTGGAAAGAGGAAAGGCATATCTGTTGAGGTTTTCAAATATCCCCAGCTTACTCTGTTCTTCTTGTTTATAGGCAAGTCGTAAGTTTCTCATATCCTGGTAATCACCCAAATGCACACTTCGTTAGACAAATATAAAAAAAGCAGTTATAAATAGTTCTCAAACTAATCTTTGACACTAAAAGTACATGAATTTTCTACTTAACCCAAAGAGTGAAAGTCTCAAGTGTAGCTTAATGAGAATTCAATAGCCAAGATATTAAACACAATTTTAAAAATACTTTTATTTGTGGGATTTTTAAGAGATACCTTATCAATCCTCCAAATAAGCTTTTTTATGATAAAGTGCTGCCCTGCAAATAAAATCCTTCCTTTGCCTCACTCCATGTACTCTGCTCCTTGCTGTTTCTTACATATAACCCTCCATCTCCTGTGTTCCCATTCACTGGCCCCCTTCCAGGCCTGGAATGTTCTACTTCCTCACCTCCTCCTCTTGGTTTTCCTGGCCTCCAAGTCTCAACTCAAATCTCACCCTCTGCAAAAAGCCTTTCCCAGTCCTCCTTAATTTAACTCAGTACCTTGCCCCTGAGACAATTTATCCTCTAGGTAGCTTTTTTTGGGTGTGTAGTTGTTCCCATGCTATCTCCTCCTCCAGACTGGGAACTCTTTGAGAGCAGGAACTGTTTGAGTTTTTGCCTTTCTTTGTATCCCCAGTAGTTAACACAGTGCCTGACACGCAGTAGGTACTTAATAAATGCTAGCTGATGGATCTTATTCTAGAGAAAAAAAAAACGTTCTCATCTGCACACTCCTTTATTTTTTTAGGCCTGACCTACGTGTTTTTGGGACTTAGGATATAGGACAATACTAACTTGTGCAAGGCCTCTATTAATGAATAAATAAAAAGGTTTAGATGAATGTGTTATTGTGAAAATATGAATCGTGAAGCAATCTTAGAAATGTCATTTAACATTGGTAAATGAAAACCACTGGTATCTCTCACCTTCCCAAGACAATAAAGAGGATTCATTCACTTAATATTTCATTATATCATACCTTGCAAACAATCTCTATGCCACAAGAGTTATCTCCATGACTCTGTACTCCAATCTTTTCAACTCTGCTTATCACTCCAAGGGGAACATCAAGGATAAAATGTGGATCCTAAAGTTTCCAAATTAAGATAAATGCATTTCAATGTCAGTCAAGGGAATTTTCCACTTAAAATTTCCACTGAGTGAAAGATGTTTTTACTTCCATCTCTCCTTGACTTAGTTAGGGAGTACTATTATGCCATACCTATGACTTAGCACTCATTTCTCCCCATTTTAGCCAATTTTATTTGAAATTAGTAGAAATTCTAGCAGTTGCAATGAGAAAAATATTAGAAGGATTGACATTGGAAATAAAGTGGTGCATCATTATGACATGATAGTCTAAAAAAAATCTCACTTCAACCAAAAAAAATGGCAACAATAAAGGACTTCGGCAAAGACTCAAAATAGATTACTGCAAAGAAATTTATTTGTATGCTTACATATCAGCAATGAAGATCAAGTAGTCTTCATAAAAGTAAATTCCATTTGTTGTAACAATAAAAATGGTCAAATATTTGAAAATTAACCTACCTACAAAAACTCAGGACCTTTATAAGGATAACTACAAAACTATAATGAACAAAATAAGGTACTGAAATAACTGGAAAGACATTCAATGGCCACAAATGGGTCAGAACTATCACATCAGATCTGTGATCTCATCAATTTGGGAGTCCCCTCCAACAACACATCCACACCTGGGTCAGAATAATCTAATTGAATTGCCTATATTCCTCAAATTCTTTGAATACTCAATTCAATACCAACCAAAATAGCAAGTAGTTTTTAAAGTATTAGATGAAAACAAATCCATTAACAAAATAGAACCAGACACCAAACCAAAAGCACACAAAATATTGATGTTTAATAAAATATAGGGGGGGAAAAACCTGGCATATGGGAAAACTGGACAGCAATTTGGTGGGAAAAGGATTTAGACCTACCCCTCACCTCACATATTTCAGTGAATTCTAGATGGGTGACAAACATGAAAACAAAATTTATAAAAAAGAATAATGTACTTGTCTCAACTGAAAAGGGGATATGACTTTTTTTTCTAGTCAACAAATAGAAGCAATTATTAGGGACAAGATAAGCGTATTTACTACACTAAAATAAAGTTTCACATAGCAATAGGTAATAGAGTTAAGAGGAAAAATTACAATTAGGAAAAATATTTATGGCAAACACGACAGATAAAACTATCAATAAAAGGAATTGTTTACATAGGGTAACTTTCAGGCCACAGCGTATATGGTCAAAGGATATGAACAATGTTCTAAGAAGGAAACATGAATTGCTAATAATCACTCAAAAAAAATTAATTAAAACTTGAAGAGATGCAAATGACAACTTCTAGGTACTCTGTATCCATCAAATTAACAAAAATATTTTACAATAAAACTGAATTTTAGCAAAGTGGTGGAATAACAGGCCCATATACCTGTAATAATCATACTACCTGGGCAATGTAGTACATATTTGTAATCCCTGCTACTGGGGAGGCTGAGATAGGTAGATAGGTATATCTCTTGAGCTCTGTAGTTCTGAGCTGTAGTGGGCTAAACTGTTCAGATGGCTACACCAACTCCAGCACTAATATGGCGAGCCCCTGGGTGGGACAGGGGGATGATACCAGGCTGCCTAAAGAGGGGAACTGGCCCAGATCAGAAATGGAGCAGGTTAAAGCTCCCATGCCAATCAGTAGTGAAACTCGGCCTGTGAGTTGCCAATGCACTTCTAGCCTTGGTGAGATACAGAGACTTAAGTCTCAAAAAAAAAAAAAAGCATCATAATCATAACCTTTGTCCCAATACTCCATGGTTGGGAATATATTCTAGAAATGTTACTGAAACAAAAAATAGTTATCTATTCAAAGATTTTCAGGTAAGCATTATTTATTGTATACTAATAGGCAAAAAACTTTTGGAAGCAACCTAAACAACCAGTAAGAGGAAAATCATTAAATAAACTGGGGTTCATTAATTAACGTCACAGAAATCCAATGCAACTAAGTTTAATTAGTATAAAAGATATAAAGAAGTCTGGAAAGGCCTTTACAAAATAATGAAAACTGAAAAAAGTAGATCCAAACGATTAAACGCCATGACCAAGTAAAAGTGAAGATGAAAGAATGGACAAAGTACCCTCATGGAGGCTTTGAGGGAGTGACTGAAAAGTTATGACACCTTATATACCCAAATTAATTTATAGAAGTGTAACTATGGATTAAGTTTATAATCATTTTAAAGCCAGTGCTACTTTCCCTTTCTCTCTAGAATTTAAAATTTGAATGTAATTACACATTTCTTAAAACTTACCCTTTCTACATTTTTGAAGTACATCTTGAAGTCAGTCACTGTCAGTGTTCCACTAACTGCTCCCATAAATGGACAGATATACATGACATTCTTAACTAAAAGAAAGAAACTTAAAATATAGCATCTATCATTGGAGACATTTATGCTTCAATAAATTTTACCATCCTGAACAACAAAACCAATATTTATGGTTAGCTTTATGAAAATGCATAGTTCTATAATATTACACAACATAATGGAAATAGTTGCCTCAACAGGTAGTGTTGCGGTATGTACTTCAATAACGGAACTCTTCTAGTGGTGGCTTGTAAGAAAATGCTTCAAGTTGGACTAAGTGACCTTGGAGGTCCACTACCTACATATAATCTGTTGCCAAATCCTACTGAATTTACCTTTGTAACATCTCTCAAATATGCCACCTTCTCTCCTCTGCTACTGCCACCACCCTGGTGCAGATCCTCATCTTTTCACTCCTGGACTACTCAAATAGCCTGTTGCTTGGTCTGCTTGCCACAAGTCTCTCCCCACTCCAATCCATCCTCCACTCAGCTGCCAAAGTGATTTTCCTAAAGCAGAGATCTGACCATGTCACCCTACTCAAAACTCCAGTGGCTCCCTATCACCTCTAGGATCAAATATGAAATCCTATGTGGTATTCAAAGCACTTCATAACCACTCCCCCCCTTTTCCAGTCTTCCTACACCTTCCATGTCCCTTCCATGTACTCTTAGATCCACCAACACTGGTCTCCTTGAAGTTCCTCAAACAAGACACTCCATCTCTCAACTCTGGCCATTTTCACCGAGTGTTCCTCATGCGTGGAATGCTCTCCCTTCTCATCTCCATCTTCTGGCTTCCTTCAAGCCCTAGCTAAAATCCCACCTTGTACAGAAAGCTTTTCCTAATCCCTCTTAATTCTAGTGCTTTCCCTCTGTTGATTATTTCCCATTTATCCTGTGTCCTGTTTGTTTGCAATTTGTCTCCCCTACTAGACTTTGAGCTCCTTGAAGGCCAGGACTATCTTTTGCCTATCTGTGCATCCCTAGCACTTAGCAAAGTATCTGACACTTAGTAGACACGTAAGAGATGTTTACTGAATGTCTCTATGAATAAGACAGCAATTTCCTAGGATCTTATATCTACAGCTGGAAAGGACCCTAGAGGTCATTGCATCAAATCCCTTTATTTACAGGTGAGTAAACTGAGGCACAGGGTTATGATAAGGCAAGAAGAGGGAGCTCCTAGTAAATGGTTTCTATTTTCTCAATAAAGCCCAAGAGGAGATCCTTAGGTCTAAGAGCAGGAGGTGAGTGTTGAGAGAAGAGACATCATAGAACACTATGCACAATGGCCATAATAACAACACTACTGGTAATTTAGTTTATTTTATAAAACATCACGAAATAAGCCTGTCTGATCTTCAAGTCCATCCCACAAAACAGTGTCATCCATGCACGTCAGTAAAGTGCTACTTCATTTTATGGCTGTCTAGGACCAAGTATGCTGGTGAAATGCAATAAATGCTATGCTTACCAATAGCTTTGATTGATTCTCCAGGAAAAAGGGGTGCCTCCTCCATTTGAGCCAGCTTGTTTCCATCTCTCAGAGCCTGGCAAGGGAAAAAAAAAATAAACAGGATTAAACCTTGTCTTCCCTAGTCATACAGGAAGGTTACATTTTGCTGAGAGCATACAGAAGCAGAACAGTGCTCATCCTATTTGTCAAAGCATAGCATCAAAACACAGGACATTACACTGGCTATTTCAATAACATGTTACAATATGTTGAGACTTCACAGTTACGAATACTTTGAAGACAGGCAGACAGGAATGATAACTAGGGACAGGGACTGGACCTGTGGTTTCACTAGTATGGGTAACCCCCAGGTGAGGAAACTCCCTCTACCAGTGGAAGCTGGCATCTCCTCTGCAACTTATAATCTTCACTGACTACTCAAAGAGAAATGACTTCCTTAGGGCCACACAATGTACACACGTGTGTGTGTGTGTGTGTGTGTGTGTGTGTGTGTGTGTGTGTCAAAGGGAGGATTTGAACCCAGGTCTTCCTTGCTTCAAACTTGGCTGTCTAATCAACTATGCCATGCTCCATGCTGCCTCTGTGATAAATAAGACAGTCAAGGAAGTTATCTGCATGATTTGATAGGGCAGAAATTAAAAAATTGATGTATTTTTCTGTAACATCAAATGGGAAATTTAAAATAATTGTTTAGTCAAAACAAATTTGATGGAGTTTCCAAGCAGTTCATAAAAGATTTCAACATATTTCATTAAGGTTCCATTTTTAAAGCAACCTAAACTACTTCATACTCTCCAAGATAGTTCCCCTCCAAACCCACAAAACATAGGGAAGAAATGCCAACTACAGCCTCAATTCCATGCTCAATAGTCAAAAGAAACGTTTCTTTGTTGCACGGGCAGATAAAGTTATAAAATTCTAACAAAATCTACAGCTTAGAAATAGTCTTTTCAACTATCCCAGTTCACTAAGTTCCCATTTTTCTTTCAGTCTTGTTTTTACTTCTTTTCCTCAAAGGCAATTCTTAGGTGTTTCTACTGTTAACAAAAGTGTAGAGCCCTTCAATACCTAGGAGTACTTAGGCAACAATTCATAGAATCCACTTTCCTCTCAGCTTACTGTCAGTAGACATAAAAGGTGTAATTACAAAATTTATTTCACATTTTTGAAGTATAGTAAAAGGATGAGCTCGTTTATGAACACTTTTCAACATGTTAGTTTTCAAGAGAACCAAGAAATATCCAGAGTTTCCCTCTAGACACATGTGCTAATAAAGTTTTGATTTCTGCAACTGATGTCATGAACTGGTAATTGATTTTATACTCCAGTAACAGATAAAGTTATTTTAATCAAATATTTAATTTTAAACTACTTTGAAATATTTTACATTATTAAACTAAATTAAGTCACTCAATATTACTGTGTCAAATGTGTTAAGAATAAATGTGGAATGCTTGTTTAAATACACTTATTAACAAGTATTGCTTATAGAGCAAAAGTGAGTTCAGTTTTATTGAACTATAACCTTTCTGGGTGCTATGAATAACTTTTAAGGTTGAACTACACAGCAGGTCACACCAAAATTTGACAGGACACATGCTTAAAAGCCGTTTCGCTACATAAAACGACACCATGAGGAAATACAGTAGATGGAAAAGGATGGTGATTTTTGGGGCAATTGTAGAGTTCACCAGATCCTTTTAAGAGATATGCCACTGAGAGACTGCTCTAGAGACACAGGCCAGGGACTCATATGCAAGGTATGATCTTCTACAAGTTACTATGCCCAAATTAGTTAGAAAAGTACATACACATCTATTTGGGACGCTTAAGATAAGAATGTGCGTTTGTGAGACAAATGGCAAGGCAAACATCCCATTACTAGTAAGTAAGCTAGGATGTACTTTTAAAATGATGAAAAATATACTGCCAAAACTGAAACTAAATAAAACAGTGAGATAATGACAATGCTTCAAGATAACTCCCAATAAAAGGTTCAATTTAAACATCCAAGAAGTTTAGCTTTAGGATTTTAACTAAGGAGCAATTAGAAAATTGAAGTTTTAGTATACATGCAACAGGAGATTATAAACAAAACTTACACTAAGTGCAGTGGAACCCCTTTAGAGAACTTATGCCAAGTGTTCTATAAGGTATGAATGTCATTATTTTGGTTCAGTGGACAAGATTTGACATGGGGTGGCCCCAAATCCACATGCTCTCTGTTGTTTATCACGGTCAGAAAAACTGGGTTTTCAGGCTAATCAAACTTGCCAGGCATGTCTTCTTTTCGTCCCTGCCCCCTTACCTGGAATTTTCTGCATAGCCAAATCCTACCTGTTATCCAAAGCCTGACATAAGCTCTACCTCCTTCATGAAGGTTTGGTTGCCTGAATAGCATAGCACAGCACACATTGTTCTGCTTTCTCCTCGAAACTACTATAGAACTACTACCCAATTTAACATTTAATTATAGAGTCTCTTGAATGAGTCACTATTATTTCATCCCATTAAGGATATAAAGTCCTTGGGGGTAGGGACTGTGTCCTATAAGACTTCTGTATATCCCTCCATGCCTCGTCTACATAATAGGCACTCAACTTTTGGACTGATTAATTCTGATTAATAAAAAATATATCCTAAATATCAAATATGGATTTCCAAAAATAAGACAGCCCATATTAAACTATAAGGAACCCAATTTAAACCTCTTCAATCATTCACGAGGCACTTCAGGATTTTGAAGAACCCAAAGGTCATTGTTATAAGTATGTATTATTATTAAACTGAGGAACCGTGGAAGTTTCCAGTGAAAAATCTTAAGACACATCTGGATTGGTTGTGTTTATAATGGGGTTCTACTGAACTTAGAAATGAAAGGAGGGAGTAAGTATATGGCACAATGGTTTTGCAAGTTTTGCCCTTCCAGAAATTGAAATTAAAATGGTTTCTAAGCACAGGATCAGTAGCTACACAACAAACAAATCAAATTTGCCACCTGATCAGCTCCAGCTTCAGAATGATAGCCACTGTGTCCGTCCTGAACCTCCTGCTGAGCATCAGGTGCATGGACAAGAATGCAGAAGAGGAAAAGAGAGAAACACGTGCAAACAGGTGAAAGGACAGAATTTTTTTCCCCCAAAAGAGACAGTATGAGTGTAAAACTCAGCACCTTTCACAGCGTTGTAACGCACAACAAATTTTTTTTTTCCCCTTGGAGTCAAAGACCCAGTTTGATGGACATACTTTGTAACATCTGTCTAAAATGGAATAACTATTCTTTACTGGAGGAGGGTAAAAGAAAAAGACAAACCTACACTATGGTTTTCTTTTCTCTTTTTTTTTATGGTTTTCAAATGACAAAGAATATGCTCTAAAAAAAAAATCACATAATTACAGAATAAAGAAAATGCAAAGTAATGGGCACATAATATACTCAAAAATAGGTAACAGCATGCTATGAAAGCTATGTAAAGAGGAAAGTCATGCAAAAAAAATATAAAAGGAATCCAAAGAAATTTGTGTTTTTAAAGAACAAAGTATACTTAAAGTATTGCCTATTTGCACAGGCACGCAGCTCTGCTGGCAGCAGCAAACTTTGCAGAAGATGTATATATACGCCACTTACCTGATTATATATTGTGTACACTGCAGAAGTTTTTTTGAAAATACATTAAATACTGCATTTTACATTAATTCCATATTAAATATTTCTAGTCATGATAACAGTATATCTCAAAGGAATGATTAAAAGGTCTAATTTACTTTTCTTTGGTAACTCTTTCCAATTGCTTTATGAATAGCTTACATTCCCAATATGATCTCTTCACAGATCAACTCTTTAATTAAACAGACAGTATGAAAAATGTAAGTTTATAATCCCTTTAAAAGTGATGTCAATTCTATGAGGTCAAAGAACTTTAAAAAAAAAAAAAAAGGCAGTTCTTTCTACTATAAAAGAAAACTTGCTTTCACTATCAAAATTGTGCATCTAAAAAAACTGATTACCCCAAAGGAGTTGTTAAGTATTAGACGGATTTCGTATTTCCAAGCTTTAAGCCATACCAGCCTATATCATGACAACTCTGACATATTTTCACCCTTTGTCATTAGTTTGAATTTAGTACGAGAGACAAACCAAAACCATTCAAAGTTGTACAACATATTTCCATTTAGTCAAAAGCTTTAAATTTACATCCTTTAAAATAAAGAAGCAAAGTAGAACTCTCTTTTAATGACGTTTCTTCAGAGGAAAATATATGCACAAACACATCCCCCCTTACCCCCAAAACACAGCAGCACTTCAAAGTCCATGCAATTATAAAGACCAAATAAAATCTTGTATCATAACAATATGTATCAATAAAAGAAAAAGTAAACATTCTCACTAACTGAAAGGCATTTTTGCTAGTGGGGAAAAAGAGAAATCATGAAAAACCAATTAGAGTAATAAGAACTTGAAATGTTAAATTTTAAGTTCTTACTTCACCTCCCTATACAAGTTGAAAACACTCCATCATTAAAATGGTTACATTACCCGAATCCAGATAATTTTGAGTGGAAAGGGGATTAACTTTAAACTACTGTTGCTAAATTTTACGTTTCTCTTCCTCTCCATTGTTAAATGTAAACAACTTTAAAATAATAAGAAAATGCATGCACATTACCAATCTTGTTCCTGTTTTATAGGCATTCTGAAGGGAAGGGGCAGGAAAAGGATGGAAAAAACAAAACATACTCTACTAATTATATTCACTACTAAAGATATTCCCTACTAATTGATATTTCCCCCAAAGTACTAGGTAAGATTGAGGATGTTAAAATTACCCTCAAAATCAGTGTCAAATGAATCTAATGATTTGACATGTATTAGCCCAAATTAAACCTTCACTGAAATCAGCTACAAAGCCAACTTAATCCTTTTTTCTGTAGCTCAGTTCTATAACAAGTATGATACAATAAAAAATAATAATACAGTACTCTGCAGTCCTAAGCATGCACACCCATTTGGTCAGAATTCATATAATAATAATCAGCAAATAGCACATGTCTTAAAAACTTAAATATATGACTTTACATATACTGGCGTTTATTAGCACATGAAACATTGTAACAAACAAAGCATTTCTATTGCAACATTTAAAGCTAAGACAGCAGAGCAGATTGATCTGATTAACTCATAAAACTGTTCATTATGTAAAAAACACTAAACAGACTTAAATTTTCAATAAAGCACAAAAGACAAACAGGCAGGAGGCCGATCTGCTGAAAGGCAAATGTATCCTTACCCTGACGTCAGGCCTCCTGAAAACCTGTTAGTTAAAATACAGAATGTCATCAGAATGTAGATACCAGCGGGTCGGGCAGTCTGTGAGGGAACAACACACTAACACTGTACATAGAGAAAGAAAATCCAACTCCAGAGTACCTTTCAATTCAATTTAGCACCTAACAAGACAAAAATGGAGCTGTTCTGGTCCTCAAGGACCTCCCATTCTCCTGGTATCCTTTTCATTCACATCTGTGATTGAATTAAGGTCACATCTGTCCCAAGCCCAAGTAAACACCTGATTTCACATCTGCACCCCTTCTAACAAAAGCTATTTCAGGCAGTCCTCAGCTTAATTAAAGCCGAGTCATGTCTGAAAAGTTCATTTGTAAATTAGTGGAACTCAAACTACATTTTCCCCATAGACATAAATATATAAAATATTACAGCAGTAGTTCAGAAACAACCATCCCCCCATGATAT
>NW_020954729.1:2485318-2567280 GCF_900497805.2 Vombatus ursinus
TAAAATATTACAGCAGTAGTTCAGAAACAACCATCCCCCCATGATATAAACGA
Organism: Vombatus ursinus; assembly: GCF_900497805.2. Classification (NCBI taxonomy): domain Eukaryota; kingdom Metazoa; phylum Chordata; class Mammalia; order Diprotodontia; family Vombatidae; genus Vombatus; species Vombatus ursinus. Next base: position 2,485,372 of record NW_020954729.1, read on the forward strand.
ATAACACTTATGGACTAGCTACCATGGCATTCTATTGGAGGCTGTACCAACAGTACCATAGAAACAAAAATCCCCATCACATGGTAACTCTGTGCAACCTTGTCTTGAGCTGCAACTCAACATGCCAAGAATATACCTTGGCTGAGGCTCCTGGCATAATAGCAAAGTAGGTGAGAATGGGCTCCCAACATTCGTGGGGAGATGAGTCCCTGTCTTAAGCAGCCAATCCAATGTAAGAAATATTTCCCGAGTCATCCATTCAACAATCCAATTCAATGAGAATCCATTAAGTGTTTACTATATGCTAGTATTGTGTTAGCCCAGAGGATACAGAGGGGAAAAAATTGGAAACTGGCCCTGCCCTCCAAGAGCTGTGAGTCTCCTGAGGACTATTAAGTCAGCAATAATGTTTCTGATGCAATACTCAAGTAGAATGGCAGTTACTTGAAAAGCCACTACAAATTTTCAGTAAGTCATCATCAGAGGTACATTACCAATGGAGGGAATCACCCTGAGAAATGAGATCACATATCCACTTGAGTAAAAACTTCAGTGTTGGGCAGAGTTTTAAAATTCTTGTCCCTCATTTTGAACTATACAATTCCATGCTCTGATTCCTACATGTTCAGTGAAAAACCCAGCAACACTTGTTTTGAGCAGTTTAATGGTATTACTTCTGTTAACTGGAAGTAGATGACCAAGAAGGATTGAAATACTAAAAAAGATGATATGACCATAAAGAACTGAACTCTTAAAAAATTCTATGATTCTAATATCTGCAGTCATTATTTAAAGTATCTTTAATTGAAGCTGAACTGAAGCACAATATAAAAAAAAATCCAATTTACTTAGCTTTTTCTATTTCTTAAGTATTGCTTAAAAAAATATAGGCCCAAGGACCATCTCAGTTGTTTGAAGACCAGCCTAGCTGAGAGCACAGAGGTTGCCCACTAGGTGATGAATGAATTTAAAAAAAAAAAACAACAGCCTTTGATCCCCTTCTGTTTTGATAGTGGCAACAGAGCTAGGGAGCATAGCAGAAAAGGATGCTAAGAAGCATCTTAGCGAGTCTCCAAACATTAACTTAATCATTAGTCTCCTATATGTGTGATCTTTGTTTAAAGCCTCCAAAGTCGTCCCACTACTTGGACCTTATCCACGTTGACAAAGAAGTTGCAATTGAATGGAAGGACAGCTCCCAGACATTCATCTTAGGTAAGTGAATGAAGCCATTACTTTCATGCTGCACTTCAAGGTTCCAGAAGGAACCTCATCCCACTGGACACTCATGGTCTCACCTTGCAGATCACCATGAAGAGAACTGAAGCGTACTCGTCAGTTGGAGTTCCCAAGGATGAAGAAGTAGGGAAATTGCAAAAACAATACAAACTAAATTAACATAGACCTTGATAAATGGGGCTTTGATGGGGAAATATGGTGTGAGACCAAAAAAGCAAAGAGCTCAAAGGCGTGGGGACTCCTCAAAAGCCTTATACATCATGAAGACATTTTTTTCAAGAAACAAAAGTAAATAAAGAAGCAAGGAATGCATTACATCACACACACAAACCAAAACTGACTAGATCTGAATGACGCTAACTAGGATTTGCAGAGTGTTTTAAGGGTTCTGGGCACTGTACATACGTTCTCTCATCTGCTACTGTCACCCCCAACGTACAGAGGACAAGAGAGGCAGTCAGGCACAATGGATAGGGAGGTGGACTTAAATCTAGGAAGACCAGGGTTCAGGTTCTGCCTCTGATACATACATACTTCTTAGAGCAGTTCTGAGTGCTCTAGGAAACTCTCTCAGACTATAATTTGCAGAAGAGTTGCCAACCCGCATTGGTAGCGGGCATATCATCATGTGAGAGTTACCCATATCAATGAAAGCACAGGTCTGGTCTCTATCTTTGTCCTCTACAGAAAGGAAACTGAAGCTGACAAGGTTAAGTGACTTGCCTAGGTGACACAACTACTAAGTGTCTAAGGTAGGATTTGAACTCCTGCCTTCAGGTCTAGTGCTCCTGTTGTATGTAGTAGATGTCTGCTCCCTGTATATAGTCAGGTCATCAACTAGTTGGAGCAAAGGTCAAAGTAAATAACAAACAAAAGATAAAAGATAACACAACACTATCTGCAATGAAATCTGCCCTAACCCCTAACATGTGTAAACAAGCTTGTCAACCATGGAAAATGAGAAAGAAGATGACAGCAACCAGGGCCCTACATACTAACTTTTTCATTTCTATGAGACCCTACAGGAACAGTCTCTGCAGACATCGAGGCTATCTCTGATGCAAATGGGAGACTCGAACAGCACAATTTCCTACAGTAGATTATAGTTTTATAGTCAGACAATTTAAGTGCAGAAAATAAAATCCTGGCATTTGACTCAAGAGAATAAATGCTGTGTGAAAGCAATGTATCCCATGCACATGTGAAAATAACATGAGATTCTATGGGAGTTGCACATGCAGATCAACATAGCTCAATGACCTGATAAAAACTGACATGAAGCAAGGCATAAAACAGGGAAACATCTGCTCATTTACTCACGTAAGGTATTTGGCGCTGTCATAAAGACTACCCTGTATCGAGTCCAAAAGACAAGGATTCTTTATCGATAGCAAGGTTCTCCAAAAATTATTTTAAAAGCCATCTAATCCATGCAGCACTTATTACACACCTATTATGTGGCAGGGCTTAAATTCTACTGGGGGCAGTAGAAATACAACATGTAACTGGATAAGTAAACACATGATATGACGACATTCCAATTGAATCAAATCTGTGAATACTGCAATCACTTCAATGAAATCCATAATAATTTAAAATAAATTGGTTCAACTGTCCAGATACACTGAAAAAAAAGTAGATAAAAAACCAACAGATTTTCCCCAGATTAGGGAAAGAGAGGGATGGAAGAAGCATTTAAGTGCCTACTATGTGCCAGGTACTGTGCTAAGTGCTTTACAAATACTATCTTATTTCACTAGTCTAGCAAATTAGTGGGTATGTGGATTCACTGATGTCATTAGTGAAGGAAAATCCTTCTAATAATGCCGATCAGCCCTGCTCTTGGAAAGTTATCTGAAGCCCTGAGAGGTTCAGTGACCTCCCCCGGGGTCACACAGCCATGGACCCTTCAGAGGCAGGACTTGAAGCCAGCTCTTCCTGACCCCAGGCCAGCCCCCCCCCCCCCCCAAACCCCCAAGGCTCTCTGCCATAGAGTCTCTGTTTTTCAGTTAAGTGCTACAGAGTCAGGAAAACTGAACTAAGCTAAGTCATGGGGTAAATCATGAGAAATTTCCAGGTAACTTGGAACGATGCACATGGATTCCCTTTTTCATAAAGGACATAGGCTTTGAGAAAACACTTTTCTCTACCATAATTTGAGAGAACTTTACTAAGGTACACAAATGCAATACAAACTTCTGACTTGGGGTTTTGTTTTATCCTTGAAAAGATAGTGAATGTTGTTGTCAGGTGCTTTCAAATAAACATCAAACACCTTTTGAGGGGAAGAGAGCAGAGCAACAATCATCAGCTGCTGGGACTCCCCCTCCCATTGTTTTAACTTAATTACTATTTCTTTCTATCACTAAAGGGTGTTTTCAGAGCGGCACAGAATTAATTACAGCTGCCTGAGTAGTCAGTAACACTGCAGGAAAGGTGCAAGCCAGGATCCCAAGGATATTGGCCCATGAAAAGGGGAAACAGCAGGACTTCACCTTCAGAGCAAGGCAACGTGGCCTCCAAAAATTACCTAAGGGACACATTTGTCCAACTGTCACTTTAGGTAGGGATGTCTGATCCTGCCACCTCTGCTGTAGCGAAATCCCAATCGGATGGTATTTGTTGTGCGTCTTATTTTGTGTGTTAACACGAGTCACAACATATTATCCCTGGAGGTCTTCCAGCAGAGGCTGGTGGACCACTTGTCTGAGATACTGTTGAGAGGATTCCTGTTGAGAAATGGGTCAGGCCAGCTGACCTCTGAGGAGCCTTTCTCCACCTGCCATGATCTTTCCGTGTCTAGGTAACACAAAAACACTGGTTGCCAGACTGTTCAAACACAGAACACCTGCTAGCTCCCAGCTGCAGGACAGTGGGGGTAGGTAAGAATTTATTCAGACCCCCATAAAGCAATAATAAAAAGCGATAGTGGCAAAAATAAATGTTGGAGGCCAATTTCAGTGTCAAGCCCATAGAGCACTGTACCAGCCCATGACTTCAAGCGACAGAGGGTTGGCCAGGTACACTTCTCATTCTGCACTATCACCACACTGACTAATACATTCCACTATTGCCTGGGAGGTTTTAGACAAAATCTCTTTGAGCTCTAGACCTTTTCTTTGTTTCAAGCTATCAGCAAGCCCTAACCTACTTTCCAATTCTTTGTTGAAATTGTCAAAAGCCAACAGAGTTAAGCAGACAAAGGGCTTTTCCTTTCTTGCCAAATAGTCACCATCTGTTCACCTTTGGTCAGATGCTTAGCTATGGCTGAGCGTTTTTAGAGTTGTGTTTTAGGTTGTGTGCTTGCAATCTAAAGCAAATGTTTCCTCCTCTTTTTAAGTTTCCTTCGGCATTTGAATTCAACGAACTCTTCTTGATTACCATCTTGGATCACCTTTACAGTTGTCTCTTTGGGACTTTTCTGTGCAACTGTGAACAGCAACGGTTAAAAGAGGTAGTCTATGCTGGACTCTTCTGCTGGATACTAAAACGTGATAGATTTCAGAACTAGGAGGTACTTTGAAGAGTACTTAGTTTTGTTCAGTTTACAGAAGAGGAAAATGAGGCCCACAGAGGTGAAGAGACTTGTTCAGCATTAGTTAGCAGGAGATTCAGGACTAGAAATCAGTTCTTTTGACTCCCAGCTCAGTGCTTTCTTTCTACTATAGCATTTTTCCCTCCCTAGCTTAGCTTTACGTGCTATACAACGGGAACCATCGCCCGAGTTGCTTTTTACTAACAGTTTATAAAAGTACTATTTTTAGTAGAACTGTAAGCAACTATAACATTTACTAGTGCTAAGGCTGTCTGATCTGGAGTTAAATAATCTTCCAGGCTTGTTTTTAAATTGTTAAAAATAGGAGAGACAGATAATGTAATCTATCAGCCTGGAGAAACTAACATATTGCCTTAAAGTACCAAATCATGAGGACTAATGGCTAGCTAATATCAAAACATAGGAACTTTTTTTCCAATGGTCATACTCAAGCTAATCTTTAGTATGAAGTAATATTAATGAATGCACTTATGTTACCTGGGTTTTGTTATCCCCAATACTCCCTTTCTCCCTTTATGACTCAATCTATGCTAGATGAATAATTTTTAATCATTTAACATTTTAATGTCTAGGATTATTCTATATCACCCAGCTGATAATCTGTCAGCATTTACTTGAAAGAATGTATATCAGAACAACAGAATCACCAGCAACTTCAGTGGCCACATAACAAGGTCATGCAAAGTCTTAAGTCCCACGGGAAACTTAGAGCAATAAAATTTCAAGGGAATGTTTAGGTGCTCTGCTCAACAAAAATACCTACCCTTACAACTATCTCTGATGCTAAATTCCACATAAACGTTTAATTGGGGGCCAACTTAGTATATTTCAAATAACACACATGGAAAATAGCTCATTTCAAGGGACAATTCTTGATCCCTACTGGTTACTTTCTCAAGGCACTAAACCTAGGGAGGGCTGATCTGGTGATGTATACTACGCAGGGACCAATCAAAAGTGAGTCCAATGGGTCCTCACCTATAGCGCATCTAACACCACTGTAGGGTACCTTAATTGTTCAAGTACTTCCTGTAAGCTGCCATGCAAGCTTGATCTTGCAAATCATTCTTACTTTGTTAAAAGCTCTCTGAGGAAGCTGTGACACCAAATGAGAAGGTGACTGCCTAGTCTGCCGACTGTGATTCTACCGCTTTCAATCCTCGTTTTACAGGCTAAGTACAATGAGGACAGCGATAAAGAGCCAGAAAGCACAAGTTTCCTATGACCCAGGATACATACTTGCAATTCCCCTTCCATACTATGGAAGAGCATATTTATTATAACACTAGCTGCTGACTAGGAAAACCAAAGCCAATACATACACATTTTTTTAAATAGACTAAAAACAAAGAAACAGTTGCTTTGTTAAAAGGTCAGAATAGTCAGAATACCAATGTTAAATGACTATTTGGGGCAGACTTCAACAGTTTAGTAACTCACAGAGCATTCGGTTATTTACCTATGGTAACATTATTAACAGTTCCTAATCACTAACAGGACAGCTAGGTGGTGTTGCAGTGCATAGAGTGCTGGGCCTGGAATTAGGAAGACCTGAGTTCAAATTTGGCCTCAGACACTTAGTAGCTGTGTGAACCTGGGCAAGTCACTTAACCCTGTTTGCCTCAGTTTCCTTTTCTGTGAAATGAGCCAGAGAAGGAAATGGCAAGCCACTCCAGTATCTCTGCCAAGAAAACCCTAAACAGGGTCACAAAGATACGACTGAAATGATGAAACAACAAAATCGCTAACAATGAAAACAATCACTTGCCAGTCTAAGAGTAGTATAATGCTACTGGAGGGTCCTCAGCCTGCTACTGCTACTACTCAGGTTGGGATACATCTCTGCTTCCAATTTCCTTGCACATGGTGGTAGTGCTCTCCAACTTTGGCAATACTCTTGGTAGAAGAACTTTGGAGGCGACTGAATTCCAGCCCCTCCAAGCTGGGTGGCATGAAAACTGGCTGTCAAGTACACTTTTAGTGGCTCAGGGATTTGGGTTTTCGCTTACATCAATGTTCTTCTTCAAGAGTTCCATCATGACTTCAACAGTTTGTCTGAAAGAATACATGCTGGCTAAATCTCAGTCAGGCAACCCAAGCCCCTTTGAGCTCTATAAAATTGCACTTCACCTGATTACCTTTTTTTCCTTATAGGATAAGGGAAGAGTTAGGAGTTTGAGTTCCATCATAATTGACAGAAGAAAAATAAACCCATATTTAGTGAATCTAATATTATTTTGCATTGACTGACATTAAGACACACGTTCATTCCTTAACCAGGACATAGGCAATTTTGGTTTTTGTTCTCCATTCACAACTTCAGAACATGGGAAAAATTCAGTTTTTTAAGCAATCAAATGCATACAAACAAGGGACTGCGATTAGGAAACGCAACCACTTCAATGGGCACTAAGAAGACGGCTTCCCATATACTACTCTTCTGGGCTGATTGTGTAAGAATTTTGTGGTTTTCTAAAAAATCTGGTTTTGCATGTAAAGAACATAATTAAAATTTATGTTTTGTTGCGGTGAGATTTAGCCACATACCTAAGTACAAGGACAAAATTTCAAATTAAGGAAATATCCAATTCTCCAAATCAAAACACTCATGAAGAAAATTAATTTACTCACAATAAAATGGTTTTTTTTTCTGAAAGGTAATAACAAAAGTAGTAATTATTAGAACTGGAGTCAAAGTACTATGTTCAAGTTTTCTGAAGATATAGCTATTATAACAGATGATGGTTTCCTTTTCGTCTTTTTTTTTATTCGAATGTTGAAGCTCCAGACCTTGAAAAAAAGCAACTCTGCCACCACATTAACAAGTAAAAGGCACTTGGATCAAACATAATTGGATTCGGCAATGTTACTTACCCGGTAATCTCTGGATATGCTTTCAGATGGCACCGACCCTGAAATCTGACTAGAAATTGTAGCAGCTATAAGCTGTTTGCACCATTCAACATGGGATCCTGTAGGGCTAAAAGAAAGATTGTAATTAAAATCTTTCAAATTATATAGGTTCCCAAGGGGAAGTGAATTTAAATATACAGTCATATCTATGTTAGATGTATATTTTCTAGAACACTTAGCTATTATAATAATTAATGGAAGAATTTAAATGCTGGCTGAAGTGCTTCAGTTGTATTTGAATTTATTTAACTCAAATATGGAAATTTTCATTTAAAGATTTCAACCATTACATTTGTAATTCTCCATGTTTGTAAATATATTTATTCACTTAGGATATCCATGACACTCACGAGAGGCAGTGTTGGCATGGAAGCTAGAGGGCCACCTCAATCAATGGCACCCATTAGCCATAGGGCCACAGGAAAGGTAACCTGGGCAACTTCTCAGTGCCCCAGGCAGCTCTCTAAGACAAAGCTGCAGAGGTGGTGGCACCTTGCATTGGCAGGAGTGCTCTAGGAAATCACAGATCAATTCCCCCTTCCTCTCAAAAAAAAAAAAGGTGTTTATAGAAAATACAACCTCAAATAGAACACATACCTAAGGCTCAGGTCTACAAAAAGCAGATAGGTTTTATCTTACACACGCCTAGCTCGCAGCTGCTATTAGGGTATTCAGTAAATTTCTCATTATTTTAGAATCTAGAAAACCTGCAAATTTTAGGAACTTATGAAAGTCAATCTTAGTGAATCACATTCACAAGTAGTTCTCCACCAAGTAGGCACCCAAATGCTTACTGAATAATAGTTGGAAGGCCTCATGAAAGCTAACAACAATGTTAGCACACTCCCAGAAGCTGAGATTTCCGGAGTATTCCCTTAAACTTTAGATTGCCTTCAGGAGTTGCTGTGGCTGAAAAGATTTCCCACCTGGTGGCCGATACTTTGGTGATGAGCCTCTCTGAAAAACTGGTTCATGGATGGCACAGTCTTTTTAGAGTTTGAGCTTTTCATGCTTGGTAGTGTAGTATGTGCCATTGGCATAGAAAGCTTTTGAAAACCCAACACCAACTCAACACGATGAGAACAGGAAGTTCGTGGAAGTAGAACAATTCCTATTATAGCAGGAGCTGTTGCTTCCTAGGCGTAATGCTTTATTTGACCTAAAGAAAAATGTAGAAGTACTCTCCCATACCCCCTTAACTATCAATATCTATTCAGAGATAGAATTACAAAAACAATTCGGAGGGTGCCCACTCAAGGAAGATTCCCTAAGGAAGAGTGTCCTGCTTTTACTACTGGCTGTATAGAAAAGCAATATTCCTCACTCTGGCTACCTCCCTCCCCCCACCCCATCAAGTCGACTGTATCTCTTCTTTCACATTGATCCCCTTTCTTCTACTCACAGGGCCACCCCCTAGATCAGAGCCTCGTTACCTCTTCCCTGGGCTATTCTACCAATCTCCTACTGGGTGTCTCCCTAACTCTACTGTCTCCCCTCTCTGCTCTCTCCTCCACAGCTGTTAAAGGGAAATTCTTAATGCACAGGTTTGTGTCCCACTACTGCTCCATAAGCTTCAGCTGCTTCCTCTTGCACCGAGGGGAAAGTACAAACTCCTGTGCCTTCTAAAGCTTGTAAAGACGAGTCGTCTCAAACCAGAATTCAGGTTGATTACACATAACAAGACTTCCTCCAGTCTGTGGTCCAGTCAAACTGGCCTTCTTTCTTGCTGTTCTTTACATAACACTCCACCTTCCGCCTCTGTTCCTTTACACAGGGTGTCTGTCTCCTGTTCCTGCCTCACCCCCATCTCAGACTGTCTAGCTTCCTGCAAAGCTCAGTTCAGGCACCACCTCCCACATCAGCCTTTACTGATCCACTCCTAAACAGCGAGGTCATCCTCCAACTAATGGTACTGTTTTTATTTACTTTGCATATTCTCATTTGTGTATATGTTATTTCCCATGATGAGATGCCCCTTCTTGGAGGGTGGAGACTGTTTGGTTTTTACTTTCATTTTTGTCTTTGTGTCCCCATTACCTGGCTCATCCCATGGTACACAGGAGGCACTAAATAAATGCTTGTTGGCTGATATATTTATTCTAAAGCTAATTTAGATTCCAAGATAACTTCAGGTTATATCTCATTTTCTAGTTCAAACCAGCAGTACAATTTATCCAAGTACCACCATGCATTATGCTATTTTCAACATAACCACCCTTTCAGAAAGTTTTCATATATTTGTTCATTTGATTAATCAATGAGTCATCAGGTTGAAGAGCAGTGTGGTACTAAGGAAAGAGAACTAGATCTGTAATCAGAAGCCTTGGGTAAAAACCCTGCTACCAGGGCAACTTTAGGTAATTTACTTAACCTCTCTGAGCCTCAGTTTCCTCCTCTGTACAATGAGTAGGTTGGACTAAAAGACTTCCAAGGTTCATTCTAACTCTCAGTCTGTAATCCCTGATCATACATATGGCAAGGCTCTGTTAACATATATAACCAGTCACACAAGTATTCATTAAGAAATAAAGAAAGAAGGAAAGATGTGTTTACTTTACAGTTGTCAGAGTAAAGAAACTTTCCAGACCTTTGAAAAGCACATCTCTTCCTAAATCTATGAACAATAAAGTATCAGTTAGCATATATATGTGTATATTATATATACATATATAATGTGTGCATATATGTGTGTGTGTATATATATAAATATATATATAATATATATATACACACATATACATTTAATCATCCTATCTAAAGATCACTATTTCTACCTGCTCTCTTCTTCAGCAACAGGGAGAAAACAGGAAAAAGGGCAGATTTTCATTTTTCTATTTAACCTTAAGTCCTATTTATTTTCTTGGTTGATTAGAACTTTTTTACACTGTTGTTTTGATTGCCATTTTTCTTCCAGTGGTTCCTACTCTTCAATGTAAATATCTGGGATTTGAAATAAACCGTTTCCAAGTAATTTGTTGAAAAGGCACCAGACTTGGCATCCAGAAGGAAGGTTCTAGTTCCAGCTCTGCAGTTCACCAGTACTGGTTTTAGTTACATATAAAAAGTGGAGGTTGGCTTAAGGAATGTTTGTGTTTCTTCCCCTCCCAGCTCTACCATTATGTGATCTAATTACTCAATTCCTGGTCATTATAAGCTATAATGAAAAGACCGGCTAGACAGAGTGTCCAAAGTCACAAAAAAGTATGCCAATCACCCAAAAATTCACAGCATTATTAAAGTTTCTAGTTTCATTGTTAAATAAGTTGTAAACAATAGATTCACAGGTAGTCATTTTTTTTTTTTTTTTTTTAACGAGGCAACCAGAAAGGGGAGTGAGCCAACGGCAAAGCGAAGAAGTTTTTCTCGTTGCTCACTCTTTTGGGAACTCCCTAAAGTTCAAGCACTTTGGGATGACTAAGATATAGGAAGTCAATATTCGAAACTGCCAAATTTTCAATGGTATTTTCTTCCTCCTTATAATTCCCTCTAGTGCCAGGGCTGTCAATGAAACAGCAACGAGTGGGCAAACCAGAGAATCAGGTCCCAAGATAGCCCATTGCTCTGCCTCGGTTGTTCAGTGTGCTCCCATTGGAGAGGTGATTTTCTGCTGCAGATTCCTTATATGTCAAATGTAGATGAGAATAAAGAACTTGTTTTAAGAAGTTTCATTCTGAGAAGGAAGAATCTGCTTTCTTACCCTCACAAATGGCCTTGAAAGAGTACAGAGTCCACCAGTCCAGTTTTAAAAGGTGTATGAATCCGCATCCCTCCCCTCCACCCCAAACAAAATACTAACTTACTATTTGAAACTTACAACACTTTTCCTTAAATAAATAAATATATAGGGCCGGAAGAAAGGTTTATAAGGCGGGCAAACAAGGAGGTTTTCGCCAGCAATCCGAGGGTGTAACTAGAAGAGCAAGTTACTTGGGCAAACACTCAGAACACTTGGCAAGATCAGGAGCAGCAGGTGGGGGTGGGGCGGGGCTCCCAAGTCTCACCTGGATCATTGCGAGGCTTTGCCTTTCTTTCTTAGCATCCCCCGCTGCTGGCAGAGCCGGGCGCATCGAAAGCGCTTCAGAAACGCTTGTTGACTGAGGGAGGTCCAGCCAAAGCCCGGGGGAGGAGGGGGCGCAAGATACCCCTAAAAAACTAAAACCCAGGAGTGGGGGGAACTGAAGGCAAGAAGTCGTCCTGCATCCCCAAGAGGGCAGGTGAAGCATGTGGGCTGGCGGGGCGGCGCAGGAGAGACAGGACAGTTGGGGGGCCCGGCCTGGACGCCGCGCGCAACCCCTGCCCCGGGCCCCCGGGCCCCTTCGCCCCACCCCCCGCCTCACCTGTCCAGGGTCTCCACGCTGGGCTGCCGCGAGCCCACGGCCAGGGCGCCCACGGGCCGCGGAGGCCTCCGGCCGGTTCCGAAGCCGCCCAGGCCCCCGCCGCCGTCCGCGCCCGGCGCCCCCGAGTCCATGGCGGCGCCTCGAAGCTGGGGGGCGGCTGGCTCGGGCCTCGCCAACGCGAGCTGCTAAGGGGTTGCACGGGAGGGGGGGGGGAGGAGGAGGAGGAGGAGGAAGAGGAAGCGGGCAGAGGGCTCGCCAGGAGCTGCTTGGGGCCGCCGCACTCGCTCTGCGGTCCGCCTAGGACGGCGTCAGGCAGCCCCTTCCAGCGGCTCTCCTGCTGCAAGCCCGGCCGCCGCCGCCGCCGCGGCCACCGCCGCCATTAGCAGTCACCTGGCGACTCCTTGCTACCCACAAGGCTCCGCGCCTGGCCCCCGCAGGGGTGGCTACTCCCCGGGCCGAGAGGGGAGGGGAGGGGAGGAGCTGGCGCCCACGGGATTTCCCCGCCTCCTGCCTCTGGGGAGGATGCTCCTTCCCCACCTAGGACCCGCTGCATTTCCCTGGACACCGGCCACACCTAGGAGAGCCCACCTTGGGCATCTCCGTCCTCCCGCCTAAGGGCTGCTTCTTGGGACACCTGAGGTCGGTGGATAGATTTCTGTCCAAGAACTTGGATGGGAAAAAAACATGACTTTACTTTCAGTAACCTTTGGTTTCCTTTGTAATCCCATGCATTTTACTTTATGTATTTAAAAATATGATTCTGCCCACGGGATTCAGGACACACAAAAAAGTTAAGAGCCCTTGAGGGTGGGGGTGCGGCCTGGATGGGTGTATTGCTAGCTGCAAAGATTGCTTTGTGAAGCCTTCTCAAGAAAGCTCCAGCTAGGGACGATCCTGGCCGTGTCCCTTCAGCCCTCTGAGCCTCAGTTCCCTTATCTGAACAGTAATATAGGGGATGGATACAATGATAGTTACAGCTTTTTCTAGTTGTAAATCTAGGATTCCCAAGATACCGTTAGTATAAAGTACAAACTCCTGTGTGTGGCGTTGAAAGCCCTTAGCAGACTGGATCCGACAGACTTATCTAGCCAGACTTATCTTGCATATCCCCATGTCCACTCCATGTTCCGGCCAAACCTCTGTACTTGCTCTTTCTCAAGCACTTCTGTCATTTCTGTGACCTTGCACTGGCTTCCCCATCCCCACCCCAACCCCCACCCCTACTCCCACCTGGAATATGCTCCTTTCACCTCTGCCTCTTAGAATCACTAGCTCCCTTCAAGCTTCAGTTCAAATACCACTCTCCTACATAGTCTTCGGAGACCTCCTCAAGGTTATTGCCATTAATCTCCCCACCCCCAACAAAAAATAAAAGTCCTTTGTATTTCTTTGGCCGTATTTTGTATTGACTTGTGTGCACAGCTTGCGGTCAGGGGCTGTTCAGTTTTGATCCATGTATCTGCAGTGCCTAATGCCAGCATCTTGCAGGCATGAGAAAAATGCTCTAATGATTCTGTTTTTTTTTTTTTTTTACAAAAGTCATTGAAATAATCCTTAAATCTTCCCATACTTCCCACATTTCATCAAGTAGCTGCCAAATCATGTGGACTCTATCACCACCACCTCCCCTGGTTGTCTCATCTCCCCTCCCCTGCTTCTGGCTCTTATCACTCAATAGGTGATTGAGATTATCACAAGGGCTTCTTAAGTGGTCTTCTACTCTGGTTCCTGTTTCTCCCTCTTCAATCCCTCTCATACACTGCTGTCAAACTGATATTCCAAAAGGTCAGACCATATCACTCCTCTTCTCAATGAGCTCCGGGGGCTCCCCATTTCCTCTATGGTAAATACCAAGTCCTCTGTTAACATTTAAAGCACTTCCCAATCTGGCTCCTGCTGAGCTTCCTAGGCTCATTTCACATTACTCCCATTCACGTGCTCTATGTGCCAACCCAACTGGTTGCTGTTTTCCCTTACCCCGAATTCTATCATTGGTCTCTACTCAGTCATTCAACATTTATAAAACACTTGGAGTGGGGCCCTTTATCCTATCTTTGACCTTGACCTGCCAACCCTCAGCCCTGGATTGCTTCCAGTATCTGTTACCTTTGCTCCTACTCACATGCCACTGAACCAAGCTGAATAAAATCAGGAAACTGTGCTGATTGGATCCACTATACATTTATTTTACATAATCTCAAACGGGCCCTCCCCGGTGGTAAGGCAATCCTTTCTTACCTCACTATCCCATTCACCACAGTAGTTTTTCCTAACCTTTCATCCCTTCTCAAATCTCCCATGGCTCCTCCTCCCAATCTCTAGCTGAGAACTTTGCCTCATATTTCACTGAAAAAATTGAGACTATTCACTGAGAGTTCCCTCCTTTCCCCTCCTCTTCATCTAACATCACATAGATGCCTTCTGCCTTAATTTCCATTTTCACCCCAGGAAGCAGCTCTTGTTGCCAAGGCAAACCCTTGTACATGAACAAGTGATCCCTTCCATCCCATCTTCTCCTGCACGTTGCCTCCTTTATCATCTCCACTCCCTCTTCTGTCTTCAATCTCTCCCTGTCTACTAGCTGCTTCCTACTGCCTACAAACATGCCCATATCTCCATCCTTGAAAGCTACTGTCTCACATCTCTTTCCTCTTGTGGTTAAACTCCTTGGGAAGGGCATGTACCAGTGATACCTCCACTTCCTCTCTTCTCACTGTCTTAGTTTCTACGGTCTGGCTTCTAACCTCATCATTTAACCAAAACTGCTTTCTCCAAAGATACCAGTGATCTCAAGTGCCAAATCTAATGCTCTTTTCTCAATCCTTTTCCCTCTTGACCCCTGCAGAATTTGACACTATCGCCTGCTTCTCTTTGTTACGCTTGTCTCTCCTGGTTCTTCTACCTGACCCCTCCTTAGGCTCCTTTACTTGATCTTCATCCATGTCAAACCTACCAACTCTGTCTGTCCTGGGCTCACTTCTCTTTTCCCTCTCCACAAATTCTTCTGGTGATTTCATCAGCTCTCATGCACTGAAGTATCATCTCTATGCTGGTTATTCTTAAATCTATTTATCTAGTCCTAACGTCTCTCCTGACCTCCAGTCTTTCATTTCCAACTGCCTATTGGACGTCTCGATTGCGTATAGACATGTTAAATTCGACATGTACAAAACTGAACTCATATCTCCACCTCTAATTTTACACCCTACACCTCCCTGACTTCTCCCCACGTACTCTGCAGTAGACTGACTGCACGCTCTTCCTTGCACAAGACACTCCATCTTCTGCCTCTGGGCATTCTCACTGGCTGTCCCCCATGCCTGGAATGCTTTTCCTCCTCATCTCTGCCTCCTGGCTTCCTTCAAGTTCCAGCTACAATCCCACCTTCTACAAGAAGCCTTTCCTGACCTCCCTTAATGCTAGTACCTTTCCTCCATCCTCCCCAATGTATGCTTCAGTTTGTTTACATGTTATCTCCCCCACTGGACTGTGAGCTTCTAGAAAACAAGATCTTTTGCTATCCTTTGTATCCCTAGTGTTTAGCACAACAGCTGGCACATAGTAAGCGCTTAATAAATGTTTACTGACTGACTGACCCAGGGTCACATAGTGTGTGTCTAAGACAGGACTTAAATGTAGATCTACCTGACCCCAGGCTTGTCCTCTATCAACTATATCAGAAATGTCAAACATGCCAGGTGCAACACTGTCAGCCAGAACCATATTCAAGTGTACTTGAGAAATTTTTAACAAAATAAATAAAAATACAATAAAATATATATAACACTTTAAAACTAAGTCAATATGAGGCTCAAAGGGATCCTTATATACTAATTAGTGGCCCAGTTTCTATTTGTTTTTTTGTTTTTTTTTTTTGGTGAGGCAATTGGGGTTAAGTGACTTGCCCAGAGTCACACAGCTAGTAAGTGTTATGTGTCTGAGGCCAGATTTGAACTCACGGCCTCCTGAATCCAGGGCTGGTGCTCTATCCACTGCACCACCTAGCTGCCCCCAGTTTCTATTTGAACACTACTGAACTATGTCATATTGCCCTCTGACCTTACAATGTGAGGGACGTTCAATAAATATTTGTGATAGTGTACTTTACTCATAAAATAACATTTGATGCATTTAGAAAGGCTTAAAAGAACTGGGAAAACTCAGGAGCAGAAGCTATTTTCTCCATTTCTTCTGCATTAAAAAATTGTTTTGGATCGGGATAGCTGTTTTTGGTGTGCATTCCTCTTCATGTTGCCACCTCCCTCCTCCGCCCCCCCCCAACCCTTTACATGCCCTTCTACTGCCCACCTTTGGGATGGTGGCAGTCCAGTACCATCTCCTTCCTCTGACCTACACTCCCCTATCAAGAAAGATCTTTAATATGCCCATAACAGGTTACTCAGGTAAGACTCCATCTTGAAGACTGGGGACAGTAGCACAGATAGCAAAAAGATGGAGAAACTGGAGGCAACTATCAATGAAATGAGACTATGCTTCCAATATGCCTACTTTGATACCTGTATCTGTACATACATTGTTGTTGTTCAGGCATGTCTGACTCTTCATGGCCCCATGGACCATAGCATGCCAGGCCCTTCTGATCTAAGGAACTCATCTTCCAGTATCCTATGTTTTATCATTTTAATACTGTCCATGGGGTTTTCTTGGCAAAGATACTGGAGTGGTTTGCCATTTCCTTCTCCAGTTTGATGCAGGTGGAGGTTACATGACTTGCCCAGAGTCACACAGCTAGTGTCTGAGGTCAAATCTGAACTCTGGTCTTTCTGATTCCAGGCCCAGTGTGCTCTACTCACTGTACCATCTAGCTGCCCTAACAGCTTTTGCCTAATAAATGGCTGTATTGTGAAAATACTACACACAAGAGGGATGCTGAGAAGCAAAAGGGTTCCCAAGGCCATGATCAGAAAGGGAGATTTTCCAGATTCCATAGGATACAACCACAGAAAGTTACCAGTAGCAAGATGCTAGGGAGCCTTCTATTCAGAGGTGCCTTGGAGCCATTTTGTCTTTTGCTGGAGCCCACATGCCTTGTAGCTTGGAGGTAACCCTGGGTTCCCAACGGCCATGAAGTACAAGTTCTGGTAGGCCCTGACAAGCTCACAACCAGGTTGGTCTCAGTGAGTGAGGAATTTTTGTCTACTAAATCTTAGGTGTGATCTGCCCTTCATATCCGAAGTAACACCCAATTACCAAGAAATCACAGATCCCCTAAGGAGGGGTCAGGTAGAAGAACCAGGAGAGACGAGCGCATCAAGGAGAAGCAGGCGATAGTGTCAAATTCTGCAGGGGTCAAGAGGGAAAAGGATTGAGAAAAGAGCATTAGATTTGGCACTTGAGATCACTGGTATCTTTGGAGAAAGCAGTTTTGGTTAAACGATGAGGTCAGAAGCCGTACCGTAGAAACTAAGACAGTGAGAAGAGAGGAAGTGGAGGTATCACTGGTACATGCCCTTCCCTGATTCCATATGACGAATGTCCTCTCCCTTGTAACAATACTTTCTGTTGATTCTTTACATGTCATATATTCCTGCTAAAAAGTGAACTTACTGAGGTCAGGGATTGTTTTATTTTTGTCTTTATCTAATACCTAACAAAACGTCTGAACACAGTAGGTACTTTGTGTTTGTTGTTCAGAGGCATAGGATCCAGAACACGGGAGGTGACAGTCCCAATGTATTATGCCCTACTCAGACCACATGTAGAAGAGTGCTCAGCTTTGGCCACGATAGTTTAGGAGGCCCCTAAACCCCAGGTTAGGAACCTCTGCTTTACAAAGATAAACCTTCAATCGACAACTTTGTAATAAGTTCAATTAAAGCAGGTTAAAAAACAAAAACAACCTGGTAAAGAAAATTAAGCACACAGATATATTTAGATCCCTGCTCCCAGTCGCTGTAGGTTTTGAGATTTTAAAATAAGTTCCTTAGATTATGTAAATGAAGACAAGTGTTCTTGTCTGCCCTTTGCTTACTCAGCAACCTAAACAACTTCCACTGAGGCAAGCACCATCTCGTGGCAAGATTGTTGTACTGCATGAGTAACCAAAATCGCTAACAGTCTGAAAGGCTGTTGATTTGATAGTCAACGAATATTTATTAATCCTCTACTTTGTGCAGTGCTCCTAGGAAAGAGGATAGAAGACTAGCCTTGGAGTCCAGAAGGCTGGAGTTCCAACTCTGTGCCTCGATTTCCTCATCTTTAAAAGGGGGATGGTTACAGCACCCACCTCATAGAGTTGTGAGGATCAAAATAATAAGATGCGTAAAGTGCTTTACAAACATTAAAATCCTACATATTAGCTACTGCTGTTATTCATCTTGTTCTCATCTTTTTTGGATAGAAATCAGATAGGAATGGTCCTAGGACAAGGACCTATTATTCTATTATTAATCTAGCATTCCTATTTCTATTATTATTTCCTCTTATTCTTTTATATTTCATGGTATTATCATTGTCACAGGAAATTTGCCCTCGTATGGATGAAATGACATGTATGTGTCTGGACAAAAAAACGGAGGAGGAACCCGATGAAGCATTTTGTGTATGAATGAAGAGTATCTATCACAGATTCAGAACTGGAAGGGACCTTGGAGGCTACTGAGTCCAACCACCCCATTTTACAGAGGAGGCAACTGGAACTCAGAGAGATGCAGGGGCTTCTCCAAAGTTCCCTAGCTAGGAAGCAGCTGAGGCAGGATTCAAAACCCAGGGCTTTTGACTCTAAATCTAGCTCTCTCTCCACTCCACCATGCTGCTGCAAACTTGAAAAAGTCAGTAGAAGAATTCTTCAATCTTATAGTCACTTTCCACTCGATATGCTAAGCATTCATTATTATCTATTTTAAGGTACCCAGTTTTAGACAGAATTTTGACTCTTTTCTTTGGTCCAAACTCTTGCTACCATTACCTAATTTCACTACTTTGGTGTAGAGTGTATTCTCCTAATTTAGAAATTTTTTCTTTCTACCAGACCACTTTTGCTTGACATCAGACATTTTGCTAACATTCTGATTTAAGTGCCTGTATCACCATGCAGAATGATATAGAAAAAGGAACCACAGAAAGAAATGTCTTCCATCAGGAAAGGATCTCATTTCTACATGGAAAAAAACTGTCACACCATCAAACTACTAAAATAAATTGTCATGATGTGTTTTACAATTCTGCAATACGCTTAAAAAATAAAAGTTGAATACTTCTTTTCCACGTGCTACAAATGATCAAATAAAATCCTCCGTCAATAAAATGTTCAAGAAACATAACATTTGAAATTGGAGGAGGGTTGGTGGAAGAGAGGGATATCTGTACTTATGTGGAATGAACACTGGATTTCAAAAGTCAAAGGATCTGGGTTCCAATCCTCCCTTTACCACTTTCTACTTTATGAGCTGCTCAACATCTCTGGTACTCTGTTACTACAGATGGACAATGAGGG
Source organism: Vombatus ursinus (assembly GCF_900497805.2). NCBI lineage: Eukaryota > Metazoa > Chordata > Mammalia > Diprotodontia > Vombatidae > Vombatus > Vombatus ursinus. The sequence goes on from NW_020954729.1 coordinate 2,504,873, forward strand.
AGCTGAAATAGAAGTCTCTTCCAACTCCAAATCCAATGACGTCTCTACGAAACCCTCTTGGGGAGGGAAGGGAGTCTGGATCTTTATTTCAATGGTATAGGGAACTCTCAAGTGAGAGAACTTCTGCCATCAATACTCTTAGAGAGGCCCAATAATGGATAAAAAAGATACAGAACGAGACTTGCCCCAAGTTGTAAATACTGAAAGGGGGAAATTGGCAAAGCAATTGGTCCAGTTACTCATTGTCTTGATCGTTGGTTTTAGGGATGGAAAAGACCTTAGAGGTCACTGGGTCCAACCTTTCCATTTTAGAGAAGAGTAAATGGAAGCTCAGAGGGGTTAGGGAGCTTTCCCCAAATCACACAATAAGCAGACTAGGGACTTGAACCCAGGCCACTGACTCTACTAAATCTATTACTCTTTTCACTATACTGCTCTCTACTTCTCCAATGCTTCTACAAAAAAGGAAAGGTATTAGATTTGAGATTCCATAAAATCCTGCTTAATTTAAGTATTTCCTTTTAAAATGTAAGAGAAGTTATAAGTTCTAAGTATTATAAAAATAAAGATTTTAGGTGAATATTCATCTTATTGTTGAGTACTGATAATTGCCTTATAAAAACACATAGCAAAGAAATCAATATATTGCATTACAGAGAACTAATCCAAGGAATGGGTATCATTTAAAATGGTGAAACAAAAATGTTGAAATAAGAAAATCCAGACTGAAGTAGTTTAAAATAAGGACAGAGAAACAGCATATTAACAAAAGGAGCCTCATGGATGCATACAAACCGTGCTGCCACTCAGACTGTATTTGAAGATGCTCGTAGCTTTAAAAGAACACAAAACATGAAAAGTATTTTTCACAGACTTTTATTTAATGATAGCCAATTTCACTTTAGAGACAAATGAAAACTTATCCCATTACATTTTTGTTTTCTGATGCATGATCCAACTAAACAAGTTTTTCCAGGCAGTCTTGGAATGAATCACTTACTCCATGGAAAGAGAGGATACAATCTCATCTGGCCTTTGGATGTCTTACGGGGATCTGCTTAATGTCATGAAATTGCAAGACCACTAGTTGCAACTCTTGCCGTATGAGATTTACCCAAGTTGAGTTTATTCTCATAAAATATTAAGTAAAAAATCATATTCAGTTTTATAATTTCTCCCATACTATAAACTGCTCTCTTCCCCATGAAGCTTCGCTCTGTATCTCCATCACGGAACTTTAAAAACCAAATCCAGAGTAAAGGCAATTATGCTTTCAAATCTGTCTTATAAAGTTATATATGTATAAGTCGCTCCAAGCAGAAAACATATATTTGAGTCTCCTTGCTCACTGAATTAGCACTTACTTAAATGCCCATGAACTAATACTTAGAGAGCTTTTGAAGAACCTTAGAACACTGCTATTGAAATACAATGAAAAGCATACAAAACATAGAAAGAGGAAATTATAGGTAGAAATCCTGGGAATTTAGAACATAATACAAATAGTTATTTCCCTGAAAATATAGTGCAATTTTTTTTAGTACAATACATTGATCATAGCAGGTGTTCAATTATTATTGCAGTGAAAAAGTTTTTATAACACATCCCAAAGTCCTATTAAGCTATTATGCTTAATTTTCATGGGACTAAAACGTGTGGTTAAAACGCAATGCATGAACTATTTATTTACAGTGTTACAGTGCTTAAAAAAAAGCATGATCATGTTGAGAGTCATTTCTATACTTACATAATGTGTATATTACACCACTGCACTCTGGATGGCTTATTTGGTAGACCCACGTGGCGATGGCCTATACAATAATTTACAAAGATAAGTTTCTCCTTGCTCAGATAACTACTTGAAAATATAATCACATCAGCTATAAATAGTTCTTTACAAATTACTGTAAAACATATTGAATGTATCTGAATAGCCTAAATGCTTCCCCAAATAGGTTTACCACATGAATTAGTTCAAATAGCAAAGAGAAAGGTTTGTGCTTCTTAAACTGCATTTAATAGCACTGAAAGGCATACCCGAAAAAAAGCAAAATTGCCAAATGCTTCAAGTAAGAGGTTGTAGAATCAGTTTTATGTCCTAACTGGAAAAAAACCATTTAAACTGAAACTTCTCACAATCCTGACAAGGACACACACCCTCAGATGAAATGTACCCATGGAGACTTCAAACTTCGATTTCGAACGCAGCCAAAAAAACCCCCAGGACAGATGCTCAATCCAACTTTGGTACCTACGTGTGCTGCTCTGACCAGGTACAGATTTTCAGAAAATACTGACAAGAGCAGCACAGTGCTGACATTTATAATGAGGTGATAACAAGGTTTTGTCCCAAATTGAAAACCAGTTCCTATTTTAGACAACTTCTTGAATAGAAGATATTTCGAAAATGCTTGGAAAGCTGATAAGTGTTTTATGAGGTTTAATTGAGGCCTACCAGAAGATGTTTTCTTGGAAAAATAAACCTCTCTTCAGTCTACTGCAATGGACCTGTGACTGCATTGGCTGGGGTGTGCTCCTGACACATCCCTGCTTGCCCAGGCTGGCCAACTCTTTTCTATATCCTTCTGTAAGTTTGCCATGGGGTGAGTTTAAATATATCTGAGACAAAGTTTCATTTCCAAAATGAGGAAAAACTCTCACCTACAATGACTTTTCCTAAATGCATCATTTGCAATGGTAAAGAATTTGGCCATTATTTAAAACATCTTACTTCTGGAGACCTACACTAAGCAAGTTTGATTTTTATATTGGCATTAACACTAGCATTTTTAAATCTGGTTGCATTTTAGACAATGTAAAGTAACGTAAGCTGTTAGAATAAACTTGGAAAAATAAAATCTATTCCTACTTTTAAACCCCTAATTCAAAACACTGATGCTTTGTTTAAATACACAAAGTAGATTGTATCCATAGCATTTAAGATGTAAACTACAGTTATATTAATAAAAACACTTTAAAAAAACTAATCGTATTACATTTTTTCTCAAAACCCTTCCTAGTATTCCAATGGCTGCAAGGATGCTGCATCTCCCTCTGATGGTGGACTATGAAAGGCACATGTTTAAGAGGTTAGGACTGTGCTAGTTCAAGCTCTATGTGGATGCAAAAGAAAAAAGAAAAAGAAAAAAAAAAAAGAAAAACAAGACAAAACCCTAAGAAAAATGTGCAAATCAGAAGCATTCAAAAATTCCTCTTTTAGGACAGGAGGTCTAAACTAGTGAGGGGTTCTCCCTTTAAAAGGGAGTTTGGACATGGGGCATCATTTGGGAGGTGGCCGAAGAGGAAGCTGAGGAGCTGGAGAGCTTGGCGGAGTTGGTCATTTTCATTTCTTCCAGCCTCTTCACATATTCATCCCGTAAAGCCAAAAGCTCCATGTAACGCTGCTCCACTGGGTTTGGCTGCTGGAGAGACACACACAAAAGGGGCACCCTTTACTTTGACCATACTGCAAGATGCCACTCAATTAGCTGAATTCGCCTTGAAACCTTGAATTAGAAACATTTCAGCAAAGATGATCAAAGAGCAAAATTCCATTTCTCAATCTCCATTTTTCCCCATTAACTTCAAATTCTGAAGATACCCATTACAAAATCAGATGGCAGTCCAGCCAGATAACAGCGCGTGCGTGTGCGCGCGCGCGCGCACGCACACACACACACACACACACACACACACAGGTCTACCAGGCACCTAGCAATGCTATTAAGAGTATCTAAGATCTCAAAATGCAAACTTCTCTTTGTTTTCCTTTTAATTTTTCTTGGATTGTCGCAGTAGAAAATGACATTTTGAAAATAATTAAACATGACTCAATCCCATGCTGTTCAGCTTGGTACTATCTGCTGGAACGTTTCATCTTTTTTCTTGACCTAATCAGGTCCTAACCACAGGCACCCTGAATCAAGAACACAACAGCTGTGACCAAAGCAGTTGTCCTCGAAGGACACTGGTAGGCTAAAGGTGAGAGGTGAGGGGCAAGGAACTGGTTAGTCTCTTACAGTGCTGATGCTCCTAATATGACAAAATGGCTACTCTTGATTCTGTAGGGAATATTCTGCTTCTAGTTAATGAGGTTATTGCAAAACTTCACTGGTGCTCCACCAAAAAGCACCATTAATCTTCTCATGAATTGTGCCCAGGATTTTTTGTTTTCATTTGTTTTGGGGGGTTGGGGAGAAGCTGATGCACTGAAGAGCTGCTGGCCAAGCTGCTGTAGTTCCCAGACCCCACTACTTTGAGAACCACCACAGTGCAGTTTCTGCTTAGACCAGATTGCTTCTTTTCTCCACTCAAACACCATGCCATGCCCACACACCACGCACCCTTCAGGTGCTCCTTCGATATCTGTTTACCAGCTAGGTCACCACAGCTGCTGACTACTTGGCTTCTCGACTAATCCCTAAGTGCAGTGCAGAATTGCACTGTATTAACATTACAATTCAATTTTAAGGTCTTTTTCTCTCAACAAATCCTATGAAAAAAGCCCAGGCAGCAGAGCTCCTGGATGTAAAGATATGAGCATGCATCCCATTGTGGTAAATCATGCAGACAATTAACTTCTTTTAGTCCTCTGTTGTCTTCCAAATGATAATCTGCTCAAGGAAGAACATTGCTATCCATCCAAGCTCAATTACATCCCGAGTCTTCAATTACTCTGAGTTTATGTGAATATATAGGAAATAGATTCTACTTGTTCCTTTCAAGATAGGTTTTCAAACGAAATTCTTCATTTATTATTTCTCCCTCTATCTGGTCACAAATGAATTGCTTTTAATTCCTCTGATTTTCAAGAAGACCTCCCATTGCCAAAATGAAAAGGAAGCCAACAATCTCTACAGAAAGCACTGACCTATTACTTCTAATTGCTAGTGGCAAAAAGATCAAAATAAACATAGACAAGCCACATTTTACAAGAGAAGTGTAGTGCTGTAGCTATGGGCTATTATTAAGGAAAACATTTTCTGTAATTGCAGTAAAAAAAAAATTCCATAACCCTGGAAAAGGGTTTACTTCTTTACTTGCTATTGGAAACACTGAAACTCTTGCTAAGTAAATTCTCTCAGTGTGCTTCTGAAATCCCAGATTCAGCCAGCCAACGTTCTCAGGCCCGGGAATCTCACGCTTCCCAAAAGAGAACACATTGCTAAGCAGCAGGAGTCTTTTTCATGCAAGCATCAGAGACCTTAAAACACAAATGCCGGCTTGAAACTGGCAACATACCAATGAGAGAAAAGAGTACCCTGACTGGCATCTTACCAGCTGCCTGAATGGTACAAACAATACAGGAGACAGAACACAGAAAAGGGAATCTGCTGGTGCCCCAAAATTCCTGTCTCAATAAAAGCATGTTTCTTCCCAAACGCTGGATTGTAAAGGTTGGTCTGTTGGATACAGCATGTTCCTAAATCTCTCCACCAAAACTTCAGGGAAAAACTTAAGCACAAGAATACTGAACACTTGTAATGCTCAGAACAAATAGCTAAGTGAAGGGATACCAGGCTGTTCAGTAAATGGAAGGCTCCATGGACTTGAAATGAGATGCAGGGCTTTTTACTAAACAAAACAAAACAAAAAAACACACACATGGCTTTTATTTTTGGTTGGCCAAAGAAGACTTGCTGTTCAATAACCAGTCAGTTATCCTTAGTTTGGCGTTAAGGCTCTCAATAAAGAGAAATAATTCCCATGCTGGTATCCTAGAAGATATAGCAAGACCTGAATGGGGAAAAGGGAATAATCCATTTTCTCATCCTGAGAGTTGGCCTCTAAGGCGGGGGAGATCAATGTATAGGAGAGTGTAATATTGTTTATGTGATAGCTGACAATTGCATTATTATTATTTTTTTTTTGCTAGGCAATGGGGTTAAGTGACTTGCCCAGGGTCACACAGTGAGTAAGTGTTATGTGTCTGAGGCTGGATTTGAACTCAGGTCCTCCTGAATCCAGGGCTGGTGCTCTATCCACTGTGCCACCCAGCTGACAACTTTATGATGTTAAGGGAAGTACCTGGAACAACACAATTCAGAAACTTCCAAACTTCTGTAGATGGTAGGAAGTTTATAAAATATCATTGTGTCTATGTTGGCTTTTATTATCTCAGCTACTGGTTTAAATAAACTTTTCAACAAACAAAATCTCATTTCCAAGTACCTCTTTTGGGTTTGGTAGTTTTTCTCATGATATTCAAAAACATTCTCACCAGCAGGATCTAAGATGGAAAAGATTTACTGAAGTCTAAAATATCACTGCCTCCATAATAATTTTATTTCACTTACTTGTTGCCTCATCCTTGTGTTCCATCTAATGTAATAATTCACCCAGAGTTCCAAATGGCGCATGCTAGCGACTGGGTATAAAGCTCGGTTCAGCTCCTTAGCATAGAAAGGGTTTGTGTATTTTCCTTTATCGCTGTTTATCATGGACCACAAAGAAAGAGTTTTCATCATCACTTTCTGTAGAAAGAAGAAAACCAGGAAGCCTCGGTGAAAATAGAGATATGCATCCAAACAGGTAAGCATCATCTTAGGCTGTATTTGCCTCTAGAGCAGAGGTTCCCAAACTTATTGGACCTATTGCCCCCCTTTAAAAAAATTTACTCGGCACTCCCCTGGAAATCTACTTTCTTTAACTCTTGAACATTTTTTGGAAATTTGCATCATTTCAAAAAATATTAATGACGCATCTTAAATTTAATAATTTATTGTAAATTTGTGGGTTTTTTCCTGGATTGAAATTTTGATGGCACAATATTACATCATGTAACCGTACAGTATGGTACTGTAAACAAGTCATTACATGCACATATTCCTGCCAACGAATGCTGGACTTCCCAACAAGGCACAACACCTTCACCTGCCAACACTTGCTTTTTAAGACCTGTTAGTGGACTTGATCACTGACAGGTTATAACTTGCATTTTGTGTGTTTATTTGGAAAATAATGTAATCATTATGACTTTAACTCTGTTACACAACAGATGAAACATGCGAAAGGTTTTTCAAAATTTTTTTCTCTTAATTCTTTCCTTATGCTTCCACTGTCCCCTTATTTTTATTCAATGCCCCTCAATTGTACACAAGGCTACTACCTCCTCCCCCAATTATTCTGGTCCCCCCCCCCCATCCCCACCCCGAGGGCAGTATCAACCACTCTGGGAACCTATACTCTAGAGGGACAATTCATCTGGACTTCTCTTAATGATAGCTAGCAAAGATCAAGGGAAAATTAGAGGCAGAAGGAACCGAGAAAGTTGGCATGGCTGAGCAGATAAGAGCATAGGATTTGAAGTCAAGAGGAGCTGGGTTCACATCCCACCTCTGATGCTTACTAGCTATGTGACCCTGGGCAAGTCATTTAACCTGTGTTTGCCTCAGTTTCCTCAATTGTAAAATGGGGATAATAATAGCACCTACCTCCCAGCGGTGTTGTTGTTATGAGGATCAGATGAGATAATATTTATAAAGCGCATAGCATAGTGCCTGGTACATAGTAAGCACTATATAAATGTTAGTTGTTGTTATGATTATGATTATTATTATTAGATGCTGTGCAAGATTCTTTATCTCTCTAAACCTCAGTTTCTTCATCTATAAAATGGGGATGAGAACAGCACCTACTTCAAAGGGTTGTTATGAGGACCAACTAAATTAGCATATGTTAAATACTTGACAAAGCTTAAAGCACTCTACAAATACAAGCTATTATTATTATTATTATTATTATTATCATTAGTTATTTAGTGCATTCCCTCATTTAACACATGAAGAAACAAGCCCTAAGGGTTAGGTGACTGGCCCAGGGTCAAGCAGCAGAGCTTAGATCTCAGCCCTGTTCCTCTGATTCCAAACCCAGTGCTTTTCCCACTGGACCAGGCCCAATGGAAACTTCAGCACCATTTTTGGTGAGAATTCTTTTTTTTGGGGCTTAAGAGAGAGGAAGTAGTGCCATGACACTGAGTGGCCTGGTGACCCAAGCAAAAGTGTTTCTGGACAAACCAAAAATGTGTTTCACATATGGCCTGATCAAGTAAGCAAACAGCTATTTCTTATTTGAAAGTGTTCACAGCAGATAATTTGTGTTTATTTTTGTAAAGACGATGAAGTTTGCAACTTAATCTGAATCTGAGTAAAAAGGGAAGGCATCATTTAACCGCCCAGATGGCTTATCGACATAGAACCAACATCCAGTTGATCTGGAAATGCCACCCAGATAACGGAATGTTCATTTTTAAAAATCTAGATGTCTATTATCTCATAAAACAGTCAGTTTTTCCAAGGTTATAATTTCTAGCAAATACTAGCTATAAATGAGAGAGAGAAAAAAAGCGCTAAGGAAATAAATAAAAATACATAAATAAATGCAATAAATAAAATAAAAAATACATTAAGACAACAAATACAAAAATAAAACTACAAATTATTTCGTATTATGTATATATATGTATATAATTATTTCTTGGGCAGCTACAAGAGACCATATATTCTATTATTTCAGTTGACTCAAAGCTATTAAACAGTCAATAAATATTTATTTACATATATTTATTTACATAGTGCCTACTATGTGCCAGGCACTGTGAGAAGTGGTAGGGATACAAAGAAAGGCAAAAGACAGTCTTTGCTTACAACAAACTCAAAGTCTAAGGGGGAGAAAGCACAAAAACAGCTATGTAAAAAAAAGCTACAGACAGGATAAATAGGAAATAGTCAACAGAGGGAAGGCACTAGGACAGGGGTGGGGAACGTGCGGCCTTGAGGCCACACGTGACCCTCTAGATCCTCAAGTGCAGCCCTCTGACTGAATCCAAGCTTCCCAGAACAAATCCCCTTCATAAAAGGATTTGTTCTGTAAAACTTGGACTCAGTTAAAAGGCCGAACAAACAGCAAGGGGGCCAGTGTTACTGAGTGACACCTGGGGGATGGCGGTGTAGGAAGATTTGAAAGCTGGGGAAGGCAGGTTATGAAGATTTTGAATGCCAAAGAGAGGAGTTTCTTTTCGAGCCCGGAGGTGATAAGGAATCACTGGAGTTTATTAAGTGGAGGTGGGTCCCATGGTCAGATCTGCCCTTTTGGAAGCTCACTGGCATCTGACTGGAGGATGGGCTGGAGTGGGGAGAGGCCTGCTTGTGGCAAGGAGGCCATTGTGACAGTTCAGGTGTGAGGTACAGAGTGGCTATACCAGGGTGGTAGCAGTATCAGAGGAGAGAAGGGACCTTATGTGCTGATGTTAGGAAGGTAGAAATGACAGAATTTGGCAACAGAATGGATAGGAGGTGAGAGAGTGTGAGGAGTCAAGGACGACATCTAGCTTGTGAGTCTGGGTGACTGGGAGGATGGTGGTGCTCTCTATGGTAATAGGGAAGTTGGGGGGAGGGGAAAACTGGAGGGGAGAAAATGAGTTCGATTTGGACACATTGAGTTTAAGATTCATCTATTTTGTATATATTTTTCCTCTCCAGGCTCCACTCCTGACTCTGGACTTTTTCTACCATGCCCCAGAATTGAGCCTGGAGTTCACTGTACCCTTGGACTTCTCACATTGGAAGTACATTATGCCCCTTGGGCCGCTCCTCTGACTGAGTGGCTCCTCCCTGAAACTTTACTTTAAAGAAAGCGCCCAGTCCAGTTGTGTATTTGTCCCTCTCCAAGCTCCACTCCTGACTATGCCAGGTACCTTTTCTTCCTCCCTCCACTCATTACTTCCCGTTCCCCTCCCCCCACCTTCAGCTTTTATTATGTATTGTCCTCTCTCAGCGGAATATAAGCTTCTTGAAGGTAGGTAGGGAATTATCTTTCTTTCTGCTTGTCCTTGCATCTCCCGTGCTCAGCACAATGCCGAGCACAGAGGGCGTGCTTAATGAACATTTGTCAGAGCTTTCACTTTACTACCATGATAGGCCTTAAAGTTGCTATCTTTGGGGGTATTAATTTTAAGTGAATGACCAAATGACACTAAACACAATAAATAAGCAGCCAAAAAATCTTCAGCTTCTTTCAAATTATTCCCTGTCATGGCAGACTTCATACAGACAGAGAGTTTATATTAAAAGATGAGTATTTTTTTTTACTAATAAATGTTTCTCATATGGAATTGAATCTACCCACCTCTTTTTCTCGAGCATATTCACTGTTGAATAAGAAAGTACCAAAGCGACAACTGTAGAGATTATCCAAAATGGTAATCAGGAATTGTTCATTGAATTCAAAAGCTGTAGGGAACTGGCAGGACACACACAGACACGTGCGCGCACACACACAGAGAACAGACAAAAAAGTAAGATATTGGTCTTTGAGGTAACTTTAAAAATGATAAATTATAAAGTGAGCATTTATATTGAATAGAGGATGCAACAAAATCACTTGCTGTTTCGGTGAGCAACGTTTCTTGCTTTTCTTTGTATGCTCAGTATTTGGTACTATGCCTGGCAAATAGTAAACACTTCATAAATGCCGTTGCCTGGAGTTTGAGTACAGTACTATAGCTGAATGCAAATGCCATGAGAGCTGAAGGGCCTTCCATCCAGAGCCAGGCTGGCCTTAGATGCCTGCAGTTCCATTAGAGGTATACATGTATCATGTCACACATAAGAAGCTAGTTAGCATTCTGATTGCTTTTGAAATGTTTTTTTTTTTCTCCCTCATTCACTGTGTCCTAAAGAATTGCTTCAATAGTCATCAGATTGACTATAAAGACAGTAGTATGACCATAATTAGCCAAAAGAGTACCTCCAAATATTACCTCTTCCAATCCTTGCCATGTACCTACCAACACTTTTTGCTTCTGTCATGCTTGGAATCTCCTCTGGGGAGGACATCCTCCCTCTTCAAAAGCTCTCCCCCACCCATTTCCCCTCTGGCCAGGCAAAGGAGTACAAAACTCCACCCACTGACCCTAGCACCTATGTTTAACTGTAAGAGAGCCAATGTTGGGAAAGCAGTAAAAGTAGAAATGATGGGAAAAGCTGGTGAGCTCAAACAATTCTGGAATAGATTTTTCTTCCCTTAAAATGTCACCAGTTTTATCTTGGACCTTAAAAAAAATGGCAGAATGCCAAGCTCTGGTCTCCTGAAAGATGCACTGTTATTTACCTCAATGATACCTAGTGACAAGATGTTTTTCCTATAACCCTTCTTTCTACATTCCATGGAAACCACTCTATAATTTCCCAAGTAGATAACTGACAGAGTTCTAATAAGTCCTTCTACCAATCCCTAGTCTAATCTGCCCTGCTGACTCTCTGATCCAACTGTTCTTTCTAAAGTATTTTTATCATGGCCCTTCAGTTCCCTTGTCTGGAATGCTCTGCTCTATCCTCTTGGCCTACTGAGATCCCATTCATCCTTCAAGTACACAGCTGCAGTCCTCCCCTCCCCATGCCAAGAAACTTGCTGTAGCTTCTCTAGTTCAAACTGACTTTTCTCTTCTCTGAAGTCCCACAGCATTTATGGAGTATCCCACATAACCATGCATTTTATGACACATTTCCTTGTGCTGTGCTCTAGTTACTTTATGTGTTTGAGTACTAATACAGTTAAATTTATCTATAAAATGAAACACATTCTCCAACTTGACATATGCCTTACCTGTTTAGACATCTGCCATACACAGTCCATGAATTGGAGAAAAATGGGAGAGCGGTCAGTGTCAGCATAATTTTTCTCCCCATGACCTATTCTCTGAAATGAAACAAGAAAAGGTATTTGATTTGAATTTCAAGGAAGCAAGTTTGCACACTAATTTGCCTTCCTTAGCTTAAGCAGCACCTGCCTTCTTTTCAGAGGTACAAAAGACAAGTACTTTAACTCCTCCAGGATTTCTGGTTTCACTGTTACAACTACTCCCTTTGCTGATGTGGCTCCCAAAGCCCCCCATCACTTAGAAGACAATCTTCAAGAGCTGCTGTGGCCAAAACCATCATCCCCCTGCCCCCAGCCTGGCCTGCAGTACACGTCAGTGCCAGTATGGCCAGCTTGGTCGAGGTAGCAGAGCAGGTGCAACGCTTCTACACCATGATGAAGGACAGTGGAGGCTTACAAATCAGTACACAATGGAGAAAAAGGCAAGTGTGGCCCAGGCTTTTGGAATGCTCGGAATTCAGTGTGTGTATTCCTCGATAAAAGGAATTCAAACCAGGACACTGCAATATCAATATAACAATTGTGTGTTATTACAAGAAGGATCTCCATCTATTGTTTTTACCATCAGGGACGCTAGCAGATAGAAAGGAATAAGTTATTCAACAGAAATGTTTTAGGAATACAGAAAGCTGAAAAGTGCCCAGGAGGTTTTCACAGTTACCGAGGTACCAATTCTTAGATGGTACAACTTTGAAGTAGAGAATCAGCACGGTCAGTGAAAAGAGCACTCAATAAGGAAGCACAAGGTTGGAGTTCAAATCATGCCTCAGTTTCTTCATCTACAAAATAAGGGAGTTGGACCAGATGGTTTCTAAAATCCCTTCCAGAATAAGATATATAATCCTACGATCATGGACAAAGGAATGAGTCTGCCCTTAAAAACTAAAACCAAACATTTCTTCACCACTTTTTTTCCAATTAATTTTTGGTCCCCTATGGGATTTAGATGAAGCATCAAAGTCTATATAAGGTGATTAAAAACAACTTAGTAGAAGGCCTTAATAACAGGCATTTAATAAATGGTGGGTGAATTAAACTGACTACAAAAGTAAAGTTTCATCATTTCTAAAATACAGAAAGCAGCTATTTTTGTTTAATGTGATTTTAGAAAACTTTCAATGCTGAAAAAACCTTTCTTATTGTTAGCAATTAAAAACTCAACTGTAATATTGTGTATAAATGGCAAAACAGTTTTAGAAAGACTTTTTAGTAATACAAGGAGTTGTACATTTTTAAACGGTGTTAAATTACAATATTCCACAGGTAAAGGAAATGAATGCTTTAAACAGCTAGTTTTTTTCATCTCAGATGCCTGTAATATTAAACTCTAATACAACAGATTTTGCTTTTAAAAAAATTACCGAGGGGCAGCTAGGCGGCACAGTGGATAGAGCACTGGCTGTGAAGTCAGGAGGACCTGAGTTCAAATCCAGCCTCAGACCAAACATTTGACACTTACTAGCTGTGTGACCCTGGGCAAATCACTTAACCCCAGTTGCCTAAAAAAATAAATAAATAAAAAATTACCGATGCAAATTTGTGTCCAAAGCTTATCCACTCTTTCTGTATCAATACTTCAAACCCTGTAATGGTCCGGTAGTAGCTGTCTAACATTAACATGGCTAGAGAAGTGAGTTGTGCTGTTCTATCCCATCCATCACTGCAATGCACCAATACTGAGCTTTTCCCAGAGGCCACTTTATCTGCAACTTGAATAGCTCCTGTCAAGACAAACTGTTAAACAACAAAAAAAAAAGCACTTTTAAAAATGCTGATAGTTAAGATGATGAAAAATATTGCTGTGATTAAAATTTGTTTTAAATATCGGCAAAAAATAGTTTATTTCTGAAACAGAAAAATTTCTAAGCATGGACTATTTGGACATATAACATCAGCTGGTTTTCTCCAACATAAACTCATTCAAAAAATAGAAAAATTCCTAATGGATTTGCTTACATGGATGTATTTATTAACATGAATAAGATTATGAGAAGGAATAGTGAAAAAAGGATTGAGGAGAAATGAGTCTAGAGAGCTTGGTCTAAAGTGGCACCTAAGTCCAATGACACTGGGAGTACTTGTACTTGGAACCAGAGGGACAAAGAAGAGCAAGGAAGCAGGCTGAATCTATAGGCATCTTTCTTTTCTTTTTCTTTTTTCTTTTTTATGGTAATTTTTCTTTTTTTTTGTTTTCAACATTTACTTCCACAAGATTTTGAGTTCCAAATTTTCACCCCATTTCGCCCCTCCCCCCACCCCAAGAAGGCATGCATTCTGAATACCCCTTCCCCAAATCTGCCCTCCCTTCTATCTCCACCCCCTTCTCTTATCCCCTTCCCCTTCAATTTTCCTATAGGGCAGGATGGATTTCTGTAACCCATTTCCTGTATTTCTTATTTCCCAGTTGCATGTGAAAACATTTTTTTAAAATATGTGTTTTTAAAACTTTGGGTTCCAAATTTTCTCCCTTCCTCCCTCCCCACCCACCCTCATTGATAAGGCAAGCAACTAAATATAGGTTATATATGTGCAGTTATGCAAAACACTTCCATAGTAGACATGCTGTGAAAAACTAACTCTATTTCCCTTAATCCTATCCCGCCCCCCCATTTATTCTATTCTTTCTTTTGACCCTGTCCCTCCTCAGAAGTATTTGCTTCTGATTATCCCCTTTCCCAATCTGCCCTCCTCTCTATCATCCCCCTACTCTCTTGTCCCCTTCCCCCCCCATTTTCCTGTAGGGTAAGACAGATTTCCATACCCAATTGAGTGTGTATGTTATTCTCTCCTTAAGTCAAATCCTATGAGAATAAGATTCACTCATACCCTCTCACCTTCCCCCATTTCCTCTCCACTGTAATAGCCTTTTCTTTTGTTTTTTTTTGTGAGATAATTTACCCCGTTCTACCTCTCCCTTTCTCCTTCTTCCAATATAATTCTCTCTCATCCCTTAATTTTATTCTCCAGATATGACCCCTTCATTTTCAACTCACCCTGTGCCCTCTATCTATCTATCTATCTATATCTATATATACGTGCATGTAATTTTTTCCCTTCCAACTACCTTAATACTGACAAAGGTCTCATGAGTTACAAATATCATCTTTCCATGCAGGAATGTAAACAGTTCAACTACAGGCATCTTTCTAAACGGAGGCCAGCAAAATTTACAGAGAACATCTCTGCTCAAGAAGAGACGATTTAAAAAACAGATTTAGTAGTGCTGGAGCTTCAACATCTAAGAGGTGAGGGCTGCAAAAGAAAGGACAAAATGATAGGCAAAAAAACGACTGAGCAAATGCCAGCAACTGCTGATTTCTCACCTCCTGAAAACTTCTGTCAATAGTCTGTACATGAATTCAAGGAGGAAATAGGCAGGCCTTTTACAGAGGACTTTCCACAGTAAGCCACACCTTTGCAGGAAGGGCACACAACTGACTCAAGAGTGTGGAGAACATAAGATCCCACTAAGTTTATTGTGCGCTGAGCTTAAAAAAACCCTCTGACTTACTAGAACAAAATGTAGCCTTAAAGGTTCTCCTCCCAAAGGTAGTCACTAGTGGCATGGTAGTCATCTGTGGCCCAGAGATCAAACAGAAGGATTCCCTCCCAATGGGGTTCTCCACATACTATATATAGATGAACCACAACATGACAAAAGCCTCACCTCACTGACTGGAAAAGACTGGTCTCTGTGCAATGATGGAACAAAGTGGGTGAAAACTGCACATTGCCCAGGCAATACCATACAGCTAGACAGACAAGCCTTTGAGTTAATCCATTCAGATGTAGGTGTTATCACTACAACTGGCCATCTGTATAGTTGCATGGAAAGGAACTTTCAAAATTCTAACAGTCATGTCACAAGCCCCTGTTTTATTTTTTCACTACAGTACCTAGTATAACCTCACTAATCTGGTACCATTTAAGGAAAAGCCAAAAGTCAATTACAAAATCATTGTTGTTAGTGAGATTTTACCATTCTTATCATCTAGTCTTAAAACTTTAGTCTTAATAATTCTTTCCTCCCTTTCCTTCTCTCCCTAACTCCAATCAGTCACTAAATCCCATTACTTCCTTTCTTCTTGGAAATATCTTCCCTTCCTATCAAATATTATGATCCCAGACTAAAGAGAGTGTTTTTAAAGAAACAACATAAGCATAACACACTAAGGAATGTATAGTAAGCTTCCTGGTACCCTAAAAGCATGATGAATCTCACTGAAATGGGGGAGGGGAGGAGAGTCTCAATGAGAGAAACACTCGTATCCAGATCCACTGGGATGTCTTCCCTTATTTGGGTCATGTGTCCTGCTTCCAGAAGGTACTGATCAGGCAGCCAGGTTCCAGGATTGACATGTACTGCCAATTCAGTAACATACCATGCTGTCTTCAATAAATGAACAGCAGTAACAAATTCAAATACACATCACTCCAAATATATATATTTCACAAATTAGTTGATGATGTAAATTAAAAAGCCCTTGATTTCAATTTTGTTTTTTAAAAAATTTATTTTTAGTTTTCAACATTCACTTTTATTTTTGAGTTCCAAATTTTTTTCCCCCTCCTTCCCCTCTCTGAGACGGCATGCAATCTGATATAGGCTACACATGTACAATCATATTACACATATTTCCATATTAGTCATGTTGTGAAGGAAGAACCTTGATTTTAATTTTTAAAGTGGACTTACTTTGACATGTTCTAGCCAATGAGTTGATTCCAAGCTTGACAGCCAATGAGATTCTTCTACATTAGGATAAACTATATCCTTCAGTTTTCTTAAGGATTCTCTCATGACATGAATATTGTGAATATCCAGGAAGAAAATTTCTGCATTATGATAGACATCGTCGCTTTCATATCCTCCTCCGGTTGCCTAACAAGGAAAAAATATGCAATATTTTCAAAGTACTTTATAATCACAAATTCTTAGAACTGAGTGGAAGCAAGTGGGTCAGGGCTTGCAAGGTCCATATTCTACACAAATTCCCATGTATAAAATTAGGAGAAGGAAAACGAGTTAATCGTAGAAAGGGAACACACTCTGCCACACTGAGGGAGAAATAAATATGCTTGACTTTATATTCCAAATGACCTTTTAAACAACGTAGCTAAAGTCATCTTTTGGTCAGCATTAAATACTCAGAAGAGGAGGGGAAAGGAGGAAAGTTGTCTGGTAATTACTATGGCCTCTCATTTTAAAATCTGCTCCACCGAGTGTTGGCTCATCCTGCCATGGTGATAAGGAACACTGATTCACATACGTGTGGAAATCCTAGCGCCCATCTGTTTAAAGAGAGCTGCGGTCTGTGTTTCGGCACATTCTAGGGAAGAGGCTGAAGAGCCTGGAAGGAACACAATCATCTGTACCAAAGGCTAGTAAAGAAGGACAGTACACACTAACTTCAAGCTGCCTGTTCAAAGAGTGGAGAGCAACAAGGCATTAGTAGGTCTGGCTGATTGGAAAAGGATAGCCACATAACAGAGGTCACATGAAGGTTCCCTTTCCTGTCTACTTCTAACCCTGGGAGGGAAATGACGCAGTAGCCATAAAGAGGGCAGGGGAGGGGGAAAGGACAGAAAGGAAGGAGAAAGATTCTAAGCCAGGCACTGAGCATCTGCAATCTTGACTGGCTGATAAATTTGGATTGAATGAACCTCAAAGGAGGAGACGGTGCTGAATGATGGTGGCAGAAGGAAGGTTTGAAAGTGGCAATGGGGAACAAGGAGTGTTCTGAGTTCCCACTACAACTGGTGAGTCGGAGATATGAATGAAAGGACAACCAATACTAGAAAGGGTGGCCAGGTATGGTCACCTTTTTCCTCAACAGCTGGAAGCCAGGTCTCAGTAAGTGCCAGAAGGTAGGGGGAATGAGAAAGAAAAAGGTTTCAGATGAAAATAAGTTTATTAATTACGGAGCAGGCATTCTAGAGAGCGAGGTGTAAGGGGAAGGTAGATCTGGAGTGGGACATTTGAGGGGGGTAGGGTTTAAGGAAATGAGAGTGAAGGATGTGGTGATAATGTGGACAGGTGGTGATGTTGCCAGTCAACAGTCAGTTAATAAAAATTAAGTGTTTACAACATGCTAAGCACTGGGGATAGAAATTAAAAAAAAAAAGAAGATAATCCTTGCCCTTAAGGAGCACACAATATAATGAAGACAATACCCAAAAGGAAGCTGAAAATTGGGGGGCCGGTTGGGGGTTAGGGAGTGCTGGGGAAGGTCCCCACTGCGGGGAGGGTGTTATGGAAAAGTCAGATGAGTCCCAAAGTAGGTGAGTGATAAGGAAATGTTGGGCCCTTCAGGTCATGAGTGTATTAAACTCATCTAGGTGGTGAGTGGTGGGGTCAGGACTTGAATCCAAGTCCTCTGACTTCAGATACTGTATGTAGCTCAACAAACACAGTCACTGGCAACTGCACTATTGCAGCATTTACTGAGAGTGACACTATTTTACTAAGTACAGATGTAGATGGAAGTGAATTTGGACAGAGATATGGCTGAAGTGTTCTACAAATTCAAATATGGTTTTTAAAGTATATAACTACCTTTTGAATACCTGAAGTGATGTTTTAAATACCTGCATAACAAAAGATTTCCATGGAAATAAAGTATACTTTTATATGCACCACTAACTCTGTCATAAATCCTGATACAAAGGAATAGAAGGTCTGTATTATGGAACTGGGGCCAATCCAAGAAGAAGCCCATATTTGGCTTGGAAAGCCATTATGGGCTTCTCTTCCAGCTGTAGGGATCTCACTTTAAAATTGGATTTGATTCGTATTAATCCTAAAATTATCTGAATCACTGATGGCACAAACAGGCAGCCAGAAGCATGCTGAGAGGAGCTTACATGGCTGGGATTAATAAGTAAGAGTTGACACTGAGAGAAACACCTGAAGGTTTTCATTCCAGACACAATCACAGGATCAGCGACTTAAGAGGTAGCAGAGACTCTGGAAGTCAGCTAGTCCGGCTCCTTCATGTTACAGATGAGGGAACTGAGGCACATCAAGGTTAAATGACTTGCCCAAGGTCACACAGGTAAGTGGCAGAGCCACAGGTCAAACCCAGGTACCTCTCACTCCAAATCCAGTGCTTGGGATTCCACTACATTCTAACAACCCTGGCAAGGTGGTTGCCATATGCATTATTATCCTCCGACAAATAGAGATACATATGCAGAGTAACACTTCACTTATCCCTAGGCAACTTGTCCAGCAATCCCAGTTATCCAGAAGACAGCCAAGAGCCAGGAAGGAAAAAAAATTCTCTGAGCACCCAAAATAGATATTGCAAAGCTGGTGCCCTCATGGCCCACTGACTCATTTCAGAGACAAGTCTAACAAGCATACCTGTGTCTTTTTCTAGTCTATAGCAGACTAGTACCAGCACATTATAAGAAGGTAAATCAGAGGCCTGTCTGATACAGGAAAAAGGACAGTAGTAAGAAATGAGAGCTGACAACCATATAGATATCAGGGAAGAAGACCCCTACCCTCCAAAGACAAAACTATCAAGGGTAGACACAAGAAGTTAAAAAAACCAACCACCACCATGCAACCCGGAGCCATTTGGTGTAGGGGGCAAAAAGCCTTTCACACCTCAATGGGTCCTGAAGGTGCCCAAAGAAAGCAATAATGGATAGTCATCATTAGCCATCAAGAACACGTTCAATTATTTTCAGGAGCCTCCATAAAAGGGGGCAGAAAAGTGTTACATTTGATAAGGTTTGTGTCAAAAACATTTAAAATAAAAAAGTTCTAGCACTTAAAAGGATAAACTTCAGTCATTTGGAAAATCCTATTACATGACACATGTCTTCAAATAGGCCAGATAACTGAGATACTACTACATATACACACGAAATGGAGGTATATAAGATTGGGATTTATAATCATTTGAAGATTTTGATACCTTTGGTAACTCTCTACACACAGTCACAGCAGTAGTGGGTCCAAATGTCCTGAAGTACAAGCCTAGGATATTGTAGTTGCCTTAGAATGTGCTGACTGTTGTTTAAATGGCTAGACTATGATATAATACATCACACAAAACTACTTTTACCAGAATTCGTTTTGTGGCCAAAACTTCCCCCTTAAACAAACCAAAGTGTTCTTATTTCTGTTTTGATAATGACTTTCACTTCTACACTTTGACTCCCCATTTCCTCTGCTATAAAAGGAGGAGGCTGGACTAAATGATCCTAACCTCCCTGGAGCCTCAGTTTCCTCATCTATAAAATGAGAAGATTGGACTGTGGCCTAAACTGTTCCTTCCAGCTCTACATGTAGGATTCTATGATTACTATGATTTTTTCCAGTTCTGACTAATGTGGTCTAGGAGCTCTATTAATTTTAATTAATACAAAAAATAACATATACCTATAAAATACTTTCTTTTTAAGAAAAATCAATTCCAGTAATGTCATTAACTCGATATGCTTACCTTGTTGGCTACTGCATTTACACTGGGTCTCGCATCAAAGATTGCAAGTTTGGAAATCTGTCCATTAGCCTCCCTGATAATATCAAGATACTTTTCATCATCTTTATTCCTTTTGCCGCCCATGCCAACAAGAGGCTGACTGCAGCGCATAATGACATTCTTATTTTCTGGATGAATCCAGGACAGCACCTAGGTAAAGTTCAGAAATTGTCAGTCCCTGAGAAGCACAACAATAAAATGTGTGCCACTGTGAAGGAAAGCATAGCAGTGAGTCAAAAATTATTATTATTCATGTGCAATTTGATGGCCCTTCCCTCCCTCCACAACATTGAACCCTTCTGAAAATACCACACAGTATGATTAGGCTGAATTACATTGATTAAAAATAGATTTCATCATTTAAAAAGACGTTTTTTTTATTGCACCTTTGAAGCTTCCATACAGGTACAGACTTAACAAAGAAGAATTTTTAAACATCACTTTCTATATAAACTCTGAAAGTCCCTTGTGGCTAATAACCATTCAGAATACAGCTAAGGGCACAGAAGGAAGTTGGAGCAGGGCGGGAGGTGGTGATGAGAGAGAGGGTGGTGGTGGTGGGTGTGTGTGTGTGTGTGTGAAAAACAGCAATCAAAAGATCTCTGAATACACGCTGACTTTCTGATTTTCAGCACTAATGTGCAGGCTCTTTCTCCCAGGGAGAACTCCGCCATCTTTCATTCTGAGCTTCTTTATTCTCATTTGAGACACAACACTAATAAACAAGAGTAATTTGGTTCCCCAGTCCCTATCACATTAGAAAAGTGGGGGATAGGAGAGGACTAGGGGAAAGACAGCAGCATAGCAGCAAGAAGGAACATCTGACAGGGAAGGAAGGGACAAAAAAATTAGAAAAAAGCAGGAAAAAAAAGTTTAAAAACATGCACAGTAGTCTTGGGCAACTTTGTGTAAGGGTAAACAGGCTGCCGATACACATCAGTATCTTTTGAGGGCAGAACTGTATTAAATTAATACAATATTTTATGTTCATAACAACGAGGACAAGGAAGTAGGATATGTTTTAGAAATATCTGCATCAAAATAGTAAAACAATTTCAGCATTTAAAGAGAACAAATCATTTATTCTGCTCATTCCTCATAAATGAAGTGTTACTGTATATTATATTTGTGATTTGGTTTTGTCATACCATAATTCTAATTTCCTTTTCTGCTTACTTTTTTTTAGGAGGGCACTTAAAAAAATGGAGTTAAAAATCAACTATTAAATGATACCCAGAATTAATACGGTTAAAGGTACACACATTTGTTGGTACTGCCAAGAAGTCTGAGTTTAAACAAAACTATAAAGTTTAAGCTCCAAAGTCATCAGGATTTATCATCACATCAACAACAGCCAGCCTCCAAAAAGGATCAGAGGAAAGTCTCTGGTTTGTGCACCATCAGCAAACCCAAGTTTCCAATGATGGCAATTGAATGAGAAAGGCAAATCACACTGTTCCATAAAGATGAAGTCAAGGAGCCTCTTCTGAGCACTCTATAATGAAGCTTCACTAAGAAGACAACCTTCAGAGGAAGGCCTGGCTGACAGTGTCAAGCTTCTGTTATAAAATATTTGGGGAAACAAATGGAAATTAGTAACTTCCTTTTCAAATTTTTTTTTTTGTGAGGCATTTGGGGTTAAGTGACATGCCCAGAGTCACACAGCTAGTGAGTGTTATGTGTCTGAGGCCGGATTTGAACTCAGGTTCTTTAGACTCCAGGATCAGCGCTCTATCCACTGTGTCACCTAGCTGCCCCAGGTTAATTAACTTTCAAGTACCATCTGTGCTGTCTTTCACACACAGAGATGTATATGTAAATGCCATCAATAGGGGATGTACTGTTTTTTCCAGTAAGAGTCATGGCTATACCCCATACTCCTTTGTGACTAATGGTGCACCCCGGCAACAGAGTTAGGTGGTGTGAGTTATTCAGACTTTGACAAAGCTGAGAACAAAAGTAATGAGACCATGAAGGCTGAATCCATGACCTTGGCCTTAGTAGGGCAGTGCCGTGATCAAATAAGGCAAAGAGCTGTGTACAGCCTCAAATACAATCAGTTTGGTATTTATTATCCTCTTATCCCCTCAGCTAAGAACCTCACCTCACACTTTAGTCAATCAACAAACATTTTATTAAGCACTTATTGTACACCAGGCACCATGCTAAATGCAAGATATAGAGACCAAAAACAAACAGTTCCTGACCTCAAGAAACTTACATTCGACTCTCTGTGACCCCATTTGAGGTTTTCTTGGCAAAGATAATGAAGTGGTATGCCATTTCTTTCTCCAACTTATTTTACAGATGAAGAAACTGAGGCAAACAGGGTGAAGTGACTTGCTCACCATCACACAGCTAGGAAGTGTTTGAGGTCACATGTGAACTCAGGTCTTCCTGAGTCCAGGCCTGGCACTCTATCCACTGTGCCTCCTAGATGCCCCAAGAAACTTACATTCCAATGGAAAGGACAGCACATACACAAACAGTATCTACAAGCTACATACACACAAGATACAAGGTAACCTTAGAGAGGAAGGGCATTCATCTCAAGCTCCTTCATCTCCCAGTCCCTTGACACCATTTCCCACTACCTTTACTCCAGTCTGATAAAGAGATGACCCTTATGCACAAAGGGACGGGAGGGGAGATGCAGAAGGAGACACAAAAAGAGCAATTTATCACTAATAACATAGATGATTGGTGACCAAGCAAGCGCAAACCAGAGCACCATATTTACTGTCCAGGAGCTGGCCCCAGCTGCCAGTCAGTCGACTAGATTTTGTTAAAGTACCTTCTCTGTGCCAGGCACCGTACTCAGTACTGGGGAGAAACAGAAAAGAAAATCTCCCACCAGCCCCTGTTTTACCTCCACAGTCTATCAAGTGAGCCAGCCATCCTGTCAAGCCCTCCTACCATCTGCCCTTAACTGTGTGTGTGTGCTCCAGTGGCAGCAATTTGCTCCCACACTCATTTCCTCTGTCTGCCTTGGCTTCAATCTCTTCTTATCTACTGACTCCTTATTGCATACAAACATGGCCAATTCTCCCTCATGTTGAAAAAACCCTCCCTGCATCCTAGCTATGTCATCCTTTCTGTGTGCCTATCTATATGTGTGTAGACATCCATATGTATCTATATCTGTCTTCCTTTCTTGTGTGTGTGTGTGTGTGTGTGTGTGTGTGTGGGGCTGTCTACATGTGTGTAGACATACATCTGTATCTACATCCGAATTCCTTTCTCAAGCCAAACTCCTAGAAAAAACTGGCTACATTCATTGCCTCCACTTCCTCTCCTCTCACCCTCTTCTACAGTCTGGCTTCTCATCTGCTTACTGAACTGCAGCTGCTCTCGACAAAGTTACTAATGGTCACTCAATTGCTAAAACCAATCATGCTTCTGCAGCTTTTGACACTGCTGCCCACTGGCTCTTCCTGGGTATACTGACCTCTCTGGGTTTTAATGACACCCTTGGATCTCCTCCTACCTAACATTTAGACCACTTTTTCTCAGTCTCCATTCCCGGATCTTCATGCTCGGCACACCCCCTAACTGTGGATACACACCAAGGCTCTGTCCTAGGCCCTCCTTTCTTTCCATAATCTCTCACTTGTTGATCTCATCACGTCATATAAGTTTGATTATCACTTCGACGAAGATGACTCCCACGTGTATACATCCAGACTAGTTTCTCCCCTATACTCCATGGGCAATGTCCCACAGGCACCTCAACTTCCAACTTGCCTAGAAAAGAATTCCAATCTTTCCTCCCTAAACCCACCCCTCTCCCAAACTTCCCTATTTCTGTTGAGGGCACCATGATCCCGGTCACTGGGGTCAAAACTTCAGTGCAGTCCTTGCCTCCTTACTCTTTACTCATTCCACAAATCCAACCAATTGCCAAATTATGCTGTTTCAATCTCCACAACTTGTCTTACCTGCATCCCCTTTTCTCTACTTAACATAACCACTACCCTAGTTCAGGCCCCTTATTAAATCTCACCTGTTCTAGACAATGGCCTTTTATTTGGTCCCCCGCCTCAACTTTCTCTCTATTCCAATATATCCTCCACACAGTAGCCAAAGTGATTTCCCTACCGTATCACCTCACAACTTAATATACTACTCCCTATTACCTCTAGGATTAAATGTCAACTCTTCTGTTTGGCATTTAAAATTCTTCATAACCTGATCTCTTCCTACTTTTCCAGCCTTCTAATATTACTTCCCTCTATATATCCTATGATCCAGCCCAGGGTGGGGAACCTGTGGCCTCAAGGCCACATGTGGCCTTCTAGGTCCTTGGGTGCGGCCCTTTGACCAAGTTTTACAGAACAAATCCTTTTATTAGGGGGATTTGTTCTGTGGAGTTTGGATCCAGTCAGAGGGCTGCACCTGAGGACCTAGAGGGCCACATGTGGCCTCAGGGCTACAGGTTCCCCACTCCTGATCCAGCCATACTGGTCTTATTGCTCCTCACATACAATACCTCATCTCCTGTCTCCATGACTTTGCACTGGCTGTCCCCAATGCCTTGAGTGCTCCCGACCCTTACCTCTGCCTTTTGGAATCCCTGCTTTCCTTCAAGACTCAGTTCAAATGACACTTCTGCATGAGGCCTTTCTAGTCCTCCAAGTCACTAGTACCACCTTCCCTTTTGTCTTCTTTGTATATGTTTTGCATATTTCTATATATTTCTATATTGTCTCTTCTGTTAGAATGGAAGCTCCCCAGGGATTGTTTTCCTTTTCTCTTTCTATTCCCAGCACCTACTACCACTGTGCCTCCTGTTAGGTACTAGCAGAGTAGGCAGTTACAAATGCTTGTTGATTAAGATATGAACAGAAACCAAGAAACAGAAGCTAATTTAAGAAATATTTCAAATTAGGTCTACATTCCATAATTATGTCTTATAAACATTCTTTAATGCACATGAATTGCTGGACTCAGATGTTAACAGAAGGCTTAAACAACTCTTAATTTCTTAAGTCTTCCTTTTGAAAAAGCTACCAATTTCAGAATGGCTTTCTCTGACTGAAAAGACCTGGAAATTTGCAGAGGCAGAAATACTCCAAAATATTTACACAATCAAAATATCACGTACACAGTATATCTCAGAGTATCAATAAACCTTTTAAGATAAAAAAAAAATTGCTCCCCAGGGGTCAACCCAGTGTGCCACTGTAAATATCTGAAATATCATGGAAAGTGGGAGGGGTACTGCAAGAATGGAAGAAGGCAAATGCTAATCCAATTTTCAAAAAAGCAAAGAGATAAGAGTCTGCAAACTATGGGCCAGTGAGCTTGACTTTGATTCCTGGGAAAATTCTAGAGCTGGCTGTTGAATATCTGGAAAAGGAAGCGATGATTACAAAAAGCCAGCATGGCTGGAGGGGATGTGGGAAAATAGGGACACTAATACACCTATTGGTGGAGCTATGAACTAGTCCAACTATTCTGCAAAATAATTTGGAATGATGCCCAAAGGGCTATAAAACTGTGCATACCCAGCACAATACTGTTACTAGGTCTATATCACAAAAAATTGAAGGAAAAGGAAAAGGACGACCCATATGTTCAAAATATTTATAGTGGCTCTTTTTGTGGTGGCAAAGAATTGGAAACTGGGGAGATGCCCATCCATCAGGGAACGGCTGAGCACGTTGTGCTATATGAATGTGATGGAATACTATTGTGCTACAAGAAATGATGAAGGAGATGGTTTCAGTAAAACCTGGAAAGATATATAAATTAATGCAACGGGAAGTGAGCAGAACTAGGGGACCAATTTACATTGTAACACCAATATTGCAATGCTGATCAACTGTGAAAGAATTAGCTATTTTGATCAAGACAGTGATCCACAACAATTCCAAAGGACTCCTGATGACAAATGCTAGCCACCGGCTTCAGACAGAAAACTGATGGACTCTGAATTTAGACTGAAGTGTATTTTTCTTCTCCTCTTCCTTCTTCTTCACAGCTAATGTGGAAATATGTTTTGCATGACTTCATATGTAAAACAAAACAACAAAGAGCCTGGATGGTGCTTTCATCAAGAACGGGTCACACCAGACTGACCTTAATTCTTTTTTTGTTTTGTTTTGTTTTGTACACCATTACAAAACCAGTAGATGAAAGGAATGTTATGGATATAGTTTGCCTAGACTTAAGCAAAACTTTGCTAAAGTATCTCAGACTACCCTTGGAGAGAAGATGGAGATGACTGGTACACATATGACCTATGTCATATTACATAAAGTTATTGCTTACTGTTTTAAGAAGAGGAGAGGGAGAAAAATTTGAAACTCAAAATTCTAAAAAAATGAATGCTAAAAATTGTCTTTACATATAATTGAAAAAAGTAAAATACTATTAAAAAAAGAAAGAAGATGGAGAGATGTGGATTAGATAAGAATACAAGCAGATGGAGTCAGAACTGGTTGGATGGCCAGACTCAAAGTGTACTTGTGAAAAGGTCAATGTCGATGTGGCAGGAGGTCTCCAGGGAGGACCCCAGGGAAGTGGGTTCACATTTTTATCAATCAATTTAGTCAAAGATGGCATGCTCATCAAATCTGCAGATGACGTAAAACTAAGAACTAACATATTGGATGAGTTAGGGTCCAAAAAGATCTTGAGAGACTAGAGCATTGGGCTGAATCTAATGAATGAAGTTCAATAGAGATAAAGGTAAAGTCTTATCACTTGGATATTAAAAAAATCAAACTCACAAGTATATATATGATAGGGGAGGCATGGTTAGACAGTAGTTACTCTTAAAAAGATCTGAGAATTTTTAGTGAACTATGAGCTCAATATGAGTCAGCAGTCAAAAAAGCTAAGGTGATCGTGGGGTACATTAAAATAGGCATACCTTCTAATAATAAGTAGGTGATAATCCCACAACATTCTGCCTTTGTCAGACCTCATTTTGAGTACTATGTTCAATTCTGGCTTCCAGAATTGAAATTTTAAAAAGTCATTGAAAAGATAGAGAGAATGGAAGGAGGAGGCAACTGGGATGGTAAAGATTATTGAGTCTATGTAACACAAAAGACTGATTAAAGGAAATGGGGAAATTTAGCCCAGAAAAGAGAATATTCAGGCCGGACTCGAGAGCTGCTTTCAAGTATCTTAAGGGCTGTCATGTTGAGGAAGATTAGACTTGTTCTGTCTGGCTCCCAGAAGCAATGGATTAAAGATGCAAAGAGACAAATTTAGGCATGATGTCAGGAAAAAAAAAAACCTCATCAAACCTTTCTAACAACAACAGCTGTCCAAAAGTGGAATGAACTGTCTTGAGAGGTGGCAAGTTCCCCCTACTTGGAGGTGTTCAACCAGAGGTTGGATGGCCACTTATTTGATATGTTTTAGTAGGGATTCCTTTTTGGGATGAAATAGATAGCTGCTGAGGTTCTTTCCAATTTTCAAATGCTGTGATCTCTGTGATAGATCAAGTATACTGGAAGAAACCCTCTCCACCCTAGCTCTAATCTGGCCCTGCTATTTAAAAGCAGTTAGTAAGGTAATAAGGATGAGTACAGATCAAAATTCATAAGCGCTACAGTACAGAATTTTTTTTGGTTTGGATTTGTGATTTCCTTGTTGTACGTAAGTTCCCTCTACCAACAGAGACCAGCAACTGTTCTGCAACTCATAATCCCAGAGAACTGTCCGATAGCTTAAGTGACTTACCCAGGATCACACAGACAGCATGTGTTAGAGACCAGAAAATATGTAATCCCACATTTAAATGATCACAAGTTCCAAATTAGTAGGGTTGGAATTAATAAGGTTTCAAAATATCTTTAATATAATGGATTTAGCCAAAATTCAAGCTCATTTAGGTCACAAGAACAGAAGTTTTATGGAATTAAATTTCATTCCTCAGAAAAAAGAACAACTCAAATAGTCAGCAAAAGTTACTCTGTGATAACTGCTGTTAAGGTAGACTCACCGGAATTCTATTACGGGATCTAAAAGTCGCAACTCTCCTGAGATCATCATCTGTGGAATGATATGGTACCACCAGAATGGAAGGATAAGTTTCACACATTTCAAAGCGTTTATTGACAAAAGATACTCTCCACTGGCCATTGGGCAATCCCTTAAAACAAATAACAAGAGCAAATTCCATTATTTCACGTTTGATTCAATTTCACTTCCAAGTCACATTTCGTTTCTGTGACTATTTTGCTTCTTTGGTGTTAGTTTTGTACTTAGTACTGACCACATGGTGGCGATAACCTACCGATTTAGCATAGATGAGCTACCAAAATGACAATTACACAACTGAAGGACATGAGAAAAAAACACTTATGGTTTACATAAGCAGCCTTTGAGTTGCAGAAGTTCTCTTGAATTTGAGGCCTCTTTGTTCATATTAAATTACTATTGACTACTTACATAATACAGATAACAATTTTATGACTAAATAATGACAACGAAACTCATATTTTCCTTTCCCTACCAAATGAAAGCCTTGTGTTCAATTTGAGGGTAGGGATGAGAATCAACAAGTCCCTCTCCTTCTTCCAAAAGGGTATGGATTTTCCAATCCATTCAAAATGTCTAGGGAAAATCTATCAAGAAAAGTATACAGGAAAACTCCTTTGGGGAGCCTCATTTTGCCACCTCTTATGAGTCTTAAATAAAGTTGTTTGGGATTGATTACAGTCTGTGGTTGCATGGGAAATGCACTAACATCCAAACTAAATAGACTATAAATATGGCAATATGATACCTAAGGTATGCCCTTCCTACAACTTAACCCAGATAAATTTAGGCGTCAAATCTAGACAAATTCTAGAGGGGGGTGGACTATTCCCTCCCTTTGTTCCTTCAATTATTGCTATACCCCCAAGAAGTAGGGTCAGTGAGGGCATTTGTTTGGGGGGGTAGAAGTTGTGCCTTTTCCTCAGGTCTGGGCCTAAGAGATTATGGACCAAACGGGAGCTGACTTGGGACACTTCTTAGCCCAGCAGAGAGTAAGAAAAACAAAAGACTGAATAGAATACAAAAATACAAAATCCTTTTGCCAGTTCATGGATGCATGCAATCTTGGGAACCTAGCACTATGTTGTTCCAAGTGAAAAAAATTTTGGTTTGGGCAATTAACACTCTGAAAATAAAGTGAAAATGGTTTACATGATCTACATGTCCGAGTGAAGTTTCCTTTTCAACTTCAAATATATCCAGTAGAGGCAGAAACTGTGAGTGATGTAACAAATCACCACACAACTGAATTCCAAATTGAATTCCTTTATGGGATCTAATAAATGCCTCACATAGACTCTTTTCAGAATTTGACACTCAAACACAAAATTCCAGCACATTAGATCTGATGATAAACCAAGTGATGATCCAGTGTCCAAAGTGCAGAAAACAACCCACAAAGGAATACAGATGAGTCCTCCTACAGTGCTCAGGTCTAGAATTTCCTTCACACACATCAACTTTTCATTTCAGAAGATTATAAACAATAAAAAAACACAAATACAGAACATTTGGTTTGGAGTCTTGAAACTTATCCTACGACTCCAAATGATTTTTAAAATTATATAGCCATAATTAGGAAAAACAAAGTTTTATGAGATAGTACCCTGCTCTAGATACCCCAGATCTGGTTATATGAAGGGTTGAAATCATACTCCTTCTTTACTGCAAGACATCCTGGGCCTCTCTTTACTAAAACTCTAAAGGATTATGTGGATGTAGGTCTTGTTCCCATATCAGCATCAGGTTTGGGTTCTACTGCAACTAATTTCCCATCTAAAAACACATACAAGTATAAGAGACTCCAAACTTAAAAGATAATTCCTATTTCTCTGACACATAAAAGTTTACAAAGCATTTTCCCCACAACAACCCTTTGGAGTAGGCTGTTAGAAATAGTATTATTCTCCTTTTACAAATAAAAAAATTGAGGCTCAGAGGTGAAAAGACCTTTCTTCACAGTCACTTAGCTAAGTAAGTATTGAAGGCAACCTTCAGCCCTAGGTCTGGCTCTTGACACTCACTGGCTCTTGATAACCTTTGAGGCACCAGGGAGTTGTGAAAAGAGGGCTGGACATGGAGTCAGGAGAGAGCTCAGTTCAAATATGATGCAAGTCAGGGAATGTAACTTTCCTTTTCATTATTCTATGCTCACAAGCTTGTCGATTTAAGCTGGAAGGGACCTTCAAAGACCATCCAGTCTGACCACCTCATTTTACAAATTAGGACAATGAGGAGCAGCTCCTTGACTGAGGGCACACAGCTGGCAAGGGACAAGGGTGGGATTCAAAGTCACACCTTCTGACTCCAAGCCTAGAACTCTTTCTACTGCACCAGGATGTTGCCCTCTCCTAGTCTATTTCATCAGCTGCAAAATAAAGCTGATAATACCTTTAGTGATCTATACTCAGCCCCAAATTCTAAGCTCAGAGAGTTGTTGGGAGGTTCATGAGACTAACCCACATCAATGTGCTTCAAGCACTATTGAAACGTTCAGGCTGGTTCTTAGTGCTAATAATAATGCACTGTCATCAAACCTTCCCTTGGACAAGCAGCTATGAGAGCGAGAAACTTCATGAAGACAGTTTATTTAACTCTGCCAAAGGTCTATATTAGCCACCAACTGCTAGTGTATAAAAAAGAAAAGTTAGGCTCTCAAACTAAAGCATTACTACAGAAATAAAAAATAAAATATCAAGATGCTAAGTGTGAAAGACTTAGCTACAACTGTGACCTATAATTTATTTTATGCACAAAACAAAGACATTCCTCAGTGGTAGAGGGAGAAAGTTAAGAAATGGAAGCAATATGATCCCTGGTGAAGTGGTAACTATGACTATGGATATATGCTAGGTTTAAGGTAAGTGTAACCACAGAACAAGCTGAACAGTATAGTATATGTTGTCTACAATCTGAATAACACTGTTCTGTTACCATTCAGAAGGATATTAGAATATTACTGCTTTCCAAAGAACATGACAAATTATAGATCATTACAATGTGTATTTTTATTTTAGCTTACTAATTTTTTTTGCAATTTGCTATATGAGGGGCAGCTAGGTGGCACAGTGGATAGAACTCCAGCCTTGGAATCAGGAGGACCTGAGTTCAAATCTGGCCTCAGACACAAGACACTTAGTAGCTGTGTGACCCTGGGAAAGTCATTTAACCCCGACTGCCTCACCAAAAAGCAAAAAAAAAAGTACCTGTAATTTGCTATACGAGAACTATGAAACTACTTATCAACTTACCTGCCTTCTATATTCTTCAATGGGATTATATACCATCCACCCATTTTCAGGAAACTTTTCTTCATTTAAAAAAGCAAATAATGGCTAGGGAAGGACAATGGAAAAGTATTTAATATCTACAGCAAGGGAACTAATGATGTCTTAATAATATATTCTATAATTTAAAATTTCCCCCCTCAAATTTCTACAGACCCTTTCGGATATGCAATGTTTAAGCAACCTAAATTATTTTTTAAACCAGGCTTACCAAATTTAAACTAGGAGAAATTAATAATAGTAGCTATTGGGGGAGTGTTAGCATTAAAAAACGCCTGCAAATAATGTTGAGTCTTATCCAGAAAGGTTTTACTTATTAATTGATTCTGTCCTTTTCCTGATTAACCAAGTCATTATTCAGAAGAAGGTTTTTGGTTTTCAGAGGAAAAATGTTTAAAATAAGTTGCTGTTCTCTCAGAACTGAAGCTGGCAATCCTGCTAAGTGATCAATCATCAATTTTAAAATCTTTTAAAATTGTGACCTCTATTAACCTAACTCAGGATCCATAACTTCATCAGTGGAAGGTATTACCTTTATCAGAGCAGAGTACAACTCCTCCCCAACCCAAGGCCTTCACAGATTTCTTTTTTCTTTTTTATTTCTTTTTAAAAATTAATTAATTTTTAGTTTTCAACAATCACTTCCCTAAGCTTTTGAGTTTTAGATTTTCTCCCCTACCTCTCCGCCTCCCTCCCCAAGATAGCATGGAAGTTGGTATAGGCTCTACGTACACATTCCTATTAAACATATTTTCACATTAGTCATGTTGTAAGGAAGAATTAGAACCAACAGGAGGAACCACAAAAAAGAGGAAACAAAACAAAACGGGGAAAAAAAGAGCAAATAGTATGCTTCAATCTGCATTCAAACTCCATAGTTCTTTCTCTGGATGTGGGTAGCATATTCCATCATGAGACCTTTGGAGATGTCTCAGATCCTTGCATTGCTGAGAAGAGCTAAGTCTGTCAAAGTTAGTCATCACACAGCGTGGCTGTTACTGTGTACAATGTTCTCTTGGCTCTGCTCACTTCACTCAGCATCAGTCCATACAAGTCTTTTCAGGTTTTTCTGAAGTCTGCCTGCTCATCATTTCTTATAGCACATTCACATACCACAACTTGTTTAGCCATTCCCCAATGGATGGGCATCCCCTCATTTTCTGATTCTTTGCTATCACAGAAAGCAGATTTCTTTTTTAAACCACAACTTACGAAACTATTTTTTAAAAGTTCATCGCTTGGTGATCAGCTTGTTGGTGATGAGCCCCTTCAAATTTAGCCAGGTCGGTCCTCAGACAACAGACATACAGTCCACTTCTAGGCCTATACTGGAAGTTCTTCTAGTTTTGTAGAACCTATGGAAGACTACTCTGCCAGTACAGTCATCGGGAACCCAGGATGTCACCTCCACATCAAGTTAAGGTGGAGGAAAACTTTTTTCACTGATATAGCTCAGATGAAAACTTAGAAAATTATCTAGAAAGTTTTGTAAAACTAAGCAACTTTAACCAAAATGTCTCAAACTGTTAGGGGAAACTAAATGGAAACTAGAGGAACAAAATTTAAATTAACCATTTACTGAAGTGAGAGAATGACAATAGAAAGAAATGATCCCAAGAAATTCTGAGTATTGTAACTCCTTTTCAATATTTTGCATGTTTCAAGTTAAGATGCATTCTTGATTAGGCTCCACACTCTTACATCCTACAAATTTTCAATTAATACTTTTTCAAAATATGCTCACGATTGTGTCAATAAGAATAAACAACTTTACAGAGCAGCACTTTTCTTTGAAAAAATTCAAAGCACTCCAATATGTCTCTTTAATAACCTTATAAAACTGGCACAAGATTTCCCCTTGCTACAGCGAGGGAAATGATCCAATGACTCGCCCTGATGTTATATGGCTTGTCAGTGGCAGAGCTGGGACCAGAACCCAGATTTCCTGATTCCCAGTAGAGCGCTCTTTTCTCTCCCTTGGTTCAGCAGACAAACAGTTCATTTATAATCTTAAACACTTTGCTGAAGAAACTAAACAAAAAGCCACATTTGCTAAAGGAACTATAGAGATTTAAGGTGACCTAATTATTTCCCAAAGCATTTGACTATATTTTACTACGCTATGTAATGGATCAGATAGATTTGGGGCTAGCAGGAATCCTAGAGATCATCTTGCCCAATTTCCTCACTTTGATAGAGGAGGAAACTGAGGCCCAGAAATGAAAACTTCCCCTTTTTGATCACAAAACATGTTGATATGAAATTATGTTTAAAAAGACATGCAATGCAAATGTATGTCACATTTTGCAATAATCTATTTACAAGAATTCACAATAACATTAAGAAAAAAGAAAATGAAAGCAAAGCAATGAATGTTATTTTGAAAATATGAAACATTCCCTAAAACTTTATTTAGAATGAGATCAGACCAGTGAATTCACTCAGAGCACATCCCAACTGCTCTTTTGTAGGCCATTCTAAGTGGAAGGTAAATAAAGCTCAGTTCCAAGTTCAAGCCACAGAGTGAACAGACTGAATGTTTGCCTGCAACGGGAAGCAGGAGGGGCCAGAGGGTGATTCAGAAGAAGAAAAACACCCATAATCCATTCAATTCATGACCTGACTTGGAATTGAGCTTTTTTAGGTTTCCAGACATTATTTCTGTGGGTCCAAAAGCAAGTGTAACCTGAACAAGTCTAACCCTAGTTTCAAATAAACTCTAGCTGACTCCAAAGGTTTGTTGGGGCCTCAGTTCTCCCTCTCACTTGCTATATATAACCTGTTCTTCAATTTTTTAGGTATTTCTAAGGCTATGTATACAGAAGCCAACACAAGCATATCTCACTTTAGGCAGAAGGTTTATACTGAAAAAGATGCATATAAATTGAACTTTTGTAAAATGAATCATTTTAACAGGTTACAATTTCAGAAAATTCTGAATGCAAGAGCCTGATATAAAATCATGCATGATACAGCAAGTCTCTTAAAATGATATACTTATTTTTAAAAGCCCAATAACTTTCTAATAAAAGCCTAATAGATAATTCAAATACAATCCTAAAAATATAGCCATGCACATTGGCAGGCAATATGTTCAATGAAACATGGGAATGGAGAAACCCCATTTTGAGGTGTACTCTGGTCTTTTGTGCAAAAATGCTTCACAAGACAGTTACAAGGCAGCCTTTTCATCATTTCATCAGGCAGTAACACTATAGGTCTTCGGCATATTTTCACTACACTCAGAATAAAGGTGTACTATCTTCTTTTAAGAGTTAGTATATGGGAACGTTCTATAGAGAAACCAGGATTAGATGAAATATGTTAAAGGAAAGCATGTGCCAGGCTAATATGTACTTCTCATCCAAGAATAAAGAATTGTCCTTTCTCTCTTTTCCCTTTCACGGCCAATCTCCTTGACAAAGTTTTCTTTACTCATTGCCTCTACTTCTTCTCTTCTCACTCCTCAACCCCTTGAAATCTGCCTCCTGACTTCATCGCCTACCAAGTTCCTGGAATAGCAGTGCACAAATGAAACTGCTCTCTCCAAGGTCACCAATGATCTCTTCATGAACAAATCCAATGACTTCTTCTCAGCTCTCATCCCCCTTGGCCTCTCTGCAACATTTGACACTGCTGACTGCTCCTTTCTCCTACCTGGGCATTCTTTCCTCTCTGGCTTTTTTGGGGGAAGGAGAGCACTGGAGCATTCTTCCCTGGTTCTATCCTCCCATCTGTCTTCTTATTTTCCTTTGCTGGCTCATCATGCTTGCCTGATCCCTTACGTGTGGGTGTACTTCAGGGCTCTGTCCTGATCTTTCTTCTTTCTAAATCCATTCTCTTGGTGATTTCATCAGGTCCCATGGGTCCAATCCAGATGGTTCCCCGATCTACATATCCAGCCTTCGCCTCTCCGAGCTACGATCCTGCCTCACCAACTGCTTGTCGGAAATCTCTAAATCAATGTGGGCATCTCTAACTCAGCATGTCCAAGACAGAATTTATTCCCTCCAACCCCAAACTCATCTCCTTCCTATATTCTGTATTTGTGTTGATGGTACCACCATCATTCTCATCACTGAGGTTTATAATCCTGGCCTCATCCTCAATTCTCTGAGCTCACTCACTCCTCATATACAATGAGTTGCCACGTTTTATTGATTCAATCTCTAGAACATCTCACACACCTGTTCCTTTCTCTCCATTCATGTGGCCACCCGATTAGTTAAGACCCTCCTCCCCTCTCCTTTCTCCCAGGCCCCAGTCACTCCTCTCGCTAATCCAGCCTCTACACAGCTGCCCAAAACAACTTTGCTAAGGCACAGGTCGGCCTGTGTCATTCTTCTGTTCCAAGTACCTCTTCAGCATTTTCCCACTGACTCTAGAATACAATGCAAATTCCTTTGTTTGGCATTTCCAGGCCTTGCCAATCTTGTTCCAACCTACCTTTCTAGGCTTACTGCACACTACTCTCCCTTCTACATTCTCTGCTTCATTCGAACTGGCTTAGTTGTTGGTTTTTGTACGTAACGTTCTATCTCCTATCTCTATGCCTCTGTACTGGCTGTCCCCTGTTCCTGTCATTCTCTCCTTCCCTACTCTCAAGGCTCAGCTCAAGCGCCATCTTCTATATGAGGGCTACCTTGAGCCAGATGCTACTAGGCAGTACCCTAAGGAAATGATTTTGTGTTAATTTTGTACTTACTTCTCTATGCATAAGATGTTTTCCCCAATGGAATGTTAGCTCGTTGAAGGCAGAGACTACTTCCTTTTTTTTGTCTTTGTATCCCCAGCACCTACCATAGTACCCAGAACATACCAGGCCCTTTGTAAATGCTTGCTTGATTTGTTTATTTATTTACTTATTCATTCATTCATTCATTTATTCAAATAAATGTTTGCTGAATGAAACAAGATAGAAATAAAATTTTGGAGCACAGACACTCTAGAACTCGAGGGAAAAAAACGTTAGCTTACCAAACCATGTGACCGTGGAAAGGCATATTTTGTGAGGACTTCAAATATGTCTCTTCTGCTGTGACCTTCCTGTTTCAAAGCAAATCTCAGATTTCTCATATCCTAAAGGGAAGATTAAAAAAAAATGACCACCGCATCCTCAGATACAGTCATACTAAGTAAAAACATTCAGATTAATTTAAAACTCTTTAATTGAATTAATCTCAAAAGGACAATTATTCTATGTAAGTAAAAGAATGCTTGATTATATAGTACTGTGAATAAACATTTATTAAGCACCTTCTATGTGCCAGATGGGTAGCTAGGCAGCCCAGTGAATAATGCGCCGGGTCTAGAGTCAGGAAGACTTGAGTTCAAATCCGGCATCAGACACTTACTGGCTGTGACCCAGGGTAAATCACTTCAACCTGTTTGCCTCAGTTTCCTCATCTGTCAAATGAGCTGAAGAAGGAACTGGCAAACACTCCAGTGTCTCTGCCAAGAAATCCCTAAATGGGGTCACTAAGAGTCAGACATGACTGAAACAACTGAACAACAACAAAAATGTGCCAGGCACTGTACTAAGGACTGGGAAAGGAAGGCAAAAACAAAGCAAAACAAAATAGTCTCAGATCTCAAGGACCTCTGAGTCTCCTGGGGAGATAACATGCAAACAACTGTGTATAAACAGTATACAGATAGGGTAAACTGAGATAGTCTCAGAGGGAAGGCACTAAGATTAAGGAAGCCTGGGAAAGGCTTTTTGTAGGACTGTAGCTTAGACTTGAAGATTTCCAGGGAAGCCAGGAGGTAGAAATGATGAAGAAGTGCGTTCTAGGCATGGGGGATAGCCAATGAAAATGCTGAGTCTAGAGATGGAATGTCATATGCAAGGAACATCAAGGGGGCTCATGTCACTGGATCACTGACTATATTTGGAAGAGGGTAGCTGAGGTGGGGAGGTGTAAGGTATAAGAAGACTGGAAAGGTAGGGAGAGGCTTTGGATGCCAAATAGAGGATTTGATATTTGATCCCGGGGGCAACAGGGAGCCACTGGAGTTGACTAAATGGGGAGTGGGGGCTGAGGATGTGTGTTACATGGTCAGACTTGCACTTTAAGAAGATCAATTTGGATGAACTAGAGTGGGGAGAAACTTGAGGCAGGGAGATCAACCACGAGCATATTGCAATAGTCCAGGCATGAGGTGATAAGCACCTGCACTAGGATGGTGGCAGTGTCAGAGGAGAGGAGGCATCCATACAAGAGATGTTAAGAAGGTAGAAACACAGCAGGACTTGGAAACTGGTTGGATACGGAGGGTGAGAGTAAGGAGGAGAGGATGACAACCTAGATTGTGAGACCAGGTGACTGGGAGGATGGTGGTACCCCAGACAATAACAGGGAGGTTACAAAGGGGAAAAGTTTTTGGGGAAAGATAATGAATTCATTGTTGGGCAAATTGAGTTTAAGATGTCTACAAGACATTTAGTCTGAGATGTCCAGTTGTAGATGGAAGATTGGAGGTCAGGAGAAAAATTAAGGCTAAACAAACAGATCTGAGAATCATTTGTATAGAGATGATAGTTGAATCCATGGGCACTGATGAGATCACCAAGTGAAAGCGTATAGAGGGAGAAGAGAAAAGGATCCATGAGACAGCCTTGGGGGCCACCCCTAGTTAGTGGATATGACATGGATGAAGATCCAGCAAAGAAGAATGAGAAGAAGCAGCTGGACAGGTAAAAGGAGAACCAGGGGAGATTAGTGTCACAAAAACCTAGAGAAAAGAGTATGAAGGAAGAGGGTCATCAACAGTGCCGACAACTCCAGAGAGGTCAAGGAGGATGAGGACTGAGAAAAAGCCACTGGATTTGGCACTTAACAGGTCACTTTAGGAGAGCAGTTTGAGTCGAATGATGAGTTCAGAAGCCTTCTCAATGGAGTTTATCCACAAAAATTGCACCTTTAAAGAAAAGGCAAAAGTTTTAAGTTTAAAAAAAAATCCCCTGCCTCTTGAATCTTATGGAATCATTGAATTTAAATGGGTATGGGTGAAGCAGAAGGGCTGGACTAGAAATCAGAAGATCTGGGACCAACTGGGCTCTGATGCTAACCAGCTGTGTGCCCCTGGGCAAGGCCCTTAACCTCCCTAGACCTCAGGTGTCTCAGGAGTGGGTTGGACTAGGTGATTTCATCCCCCCCCAGTGATTGCACTTTAATTTTTGAAATTTAAACAGTTTGTGATTTTTCACTGTAAATAAAATAATTTATTTCTAGGTAACTAGGAATCATTTGTTTTTACTTTTAAAAAGGCTAGGTATCAATGTCATCAAATATATCTTAAAATATATGAAATTTTTAAACATCTTTAAAAATATGCCATTTTCTTCCAACTGAATTGTACCTTAAAGTTTCATTCAAGAAATGTATTTTCAATGTACAATCTCACTTTGATAGGCCTCTAAACTAAATCACATTAAAGAGTCCCCAATTATCAGTGAAATATTTTTGGTTCAAAAAAAAAAGAAAAGACAATATCCTGTAGGAACTCCAGCTCCTTAGTAAACAAGAGAATTGGCTTTACATAGAATACCAAAAAAATCCTACAATTAATTTCCAAGTTGTATAATCATACAGGATCGTCATTTTGAGGGGGCAATTCAATAGGCACAAAAATGATTTTTAGAAATCATTCGCCCTTCTAGTCACCCAGGTTCAAAACCTTGTTTTCTTTCTTGACTTCTTACTCTGACTCATCCCTCACATCCAATTAGCTGCTCTATCTTGTCATTTCTTTCTCCATGACATCTCTTGCATGCATTCCCCTTCTCCCATTTACACAGCCACCAGCTTAGTTCAGACCCCCATGTGACCTCTTATATGGACTCTGAAGTCCAGCCTCCAGCTACAGTCTCCTACTTAGTCTTCCTTCCCCAAATCTCTCCTCAATCTGATCTAGCCTTCATACTGCTGCCAGTGATTTCCCTAAAGTGTAGCTCTGAACATATCCTACTACTCAATAAACCTCAGTGGTTCCGTATTGCCCCTAGGATGAAATATCGACTCCAGTGCTTAGCATTCAAAGTGCTTCACAAGCTGGTCCTTCCTACCTTTCTAGGATTCTTACACAATACTCTTTGGTCCAGCCCCAAGCGCCCACTTGCTGTTCCTCCATCTCCACATCCTATGTCTTTGCTCTGGCTGTCTGCCATACCTGAAATGCCCTCCCTTCTCACTTGCAGTTCTTCAAATCTCTGGTTTCCTTCAGAACTCAACTCAAATGTCACCTTCTGCGAGGAAGTATTTCCTTGCTCCCCCAGAGGTTATGCTTGCCCTTCTAGGATCATATTGTATTGATCTGTCCGTTTCCTGTATGTACATATATCTATACAAGTCCATCCTGTTTCCCCCATTAGAATGTGAGCTTTTGTCTCTGAATCTCCGGCACTCGGTGTGGTGTGTGGCACAAGACCAGTGCTTAAAAGATGCCAATGGACTGACTGAGCTTGGGCCTCTCATACTATCTCCTTACTTAGGAGGGGTACTAACTCCCTGTTATCCATTCATATTCCTTCCTTTCCAATGGAAAGATGATTCTCTTGGGCAGCTCTGGCGTCCCTCAGGAGCCTGCTAGTACCATCCCGTCTAGGCCAAGAAGCAGCTCTCTCTTTTCTTCTTTTCCTCTGTATAGCAAACCTTTTGTCATCAGCCTCAATCTGTTCTGAGAGTTAGCGCTCCTGACACTTTTTTTTATTAGACTGTGGGGCTTTTGGAGCCGCCCTCCATTACCTGCCTTTACTTTCATCTTCGTCAGCTTTTCAAAATCTCAGATGGTTGGGGTTCCCTTTGCATAACACATCAGTCTCTTTAGACAACTCCACCCCATTCAGAACTATTTCTTCTACTGTCCTCAGAATTTCATTCTTGACTTTCCCATCCCCTGGCCTGACTTCCTCTGGACAATCTTAATTCATGGGATCCTACCTATTTTTTTTCTCCCTCTAGTCTCCCTCTCTACCCTCCACCCTCTTCTAAAGTTAAAATATATATCAGAATTAAGCCACGATTTCCTCTTTCTTTGTGCCTTCCCCTTCCTCTTTCCTCTCTTTTCTTAGGGAAAGAAAGACACGGTGGTGCAGTAAAAGGCAGAATCCCATAGTGACCAGAAAGCTTAAATTTGAGTCAGAAAGACCTGGGTTTGAATGTGCTAGCTCTAGTCCTTCCTAGCTGAGGAGAGAGACCTTCATGAGACACATGGCTAATTGACAGCCCACCCACGCTGCTATTAGATCAAGTCTCCCTCTTAGGCTTCTGTCCTGTTTGCTTAAACCTTGTCTATGTCTTCTGTCTAGATGGTCTGTAATACACTCTGATGCTAATATTGCTTCTTTTTCTGACTCCCTGGATCTTCACCTAAATACCCTCTTCCATGACCCCCACCCCCACCCCACCGTCGTTCCTGAATCTCATCAATGAGTGTGTATTCTTAAAACACAATGCTATCTTGCTATTTCCTCTTTGTACAGTGGAAAGAACAACAGATTTGGAATTAGAGAACATGAGGTCAAAACTTGCTTTCCTGAGTTAGGAGTTCTAACTCATTCTTTTAATAATACTTTGGACAGTTTTAAAAATAGAAATCTGAGGCTATGGGTTTTATCCTTAAATCTTTTTTTGGGTTATCTATTGCTAATCTTCCTACACTGTAGCTACTCTTGATGGCATTTTCCTTGGAGGATCTAGCTAGCTAGTTAGCTATCGGCTGTTTGTCTTCTGCCCTCGCTTTTCAGTTTGTAAGATGATATGATATGATATGATAAGATATGATATGATATGATATGATATGGTTTTCGGATGCCAGGCAAATACATTCTTTTGTCCCTGGTCCTTGTTAGGTCCTTTTCTGTGTTATTCCTGCATGTTAGGCCACAGTCCATATTCAAAATCTGTTCTCAGATATCATGTTTTTAACCTGTTCACAGCCCAAATTGGCTGCTCTTATGAGTCATTTTTCTTCAATCAGGAGCAGCAGTAACAGTGATTAAAAGACAGCCTATGCCCTTAAGGTCCTTGTTTTCTTGAGCATTAGCCATGCTTTCTCAATCCCATTTCTGCCCACACCCCAGAAGTAGTAGTCATCATCAGGTCTGACAAGTCCTGGGAGGTCCTCTGTCATGGTCTGGGCACACACCCCCGGGGAATAGCGGAGCTCTCTACTGTTGTTGTCAAGGAGTCACTAACTACCAATGCTTGTCTGTTTTTCCCTCTGACCCTTACTGGACAATCTTTCATCTAGTGTCACCTATCACAGGATCCTGGATTTAGAGCTGGAAGAGACCTTAAGAGGTCATCCAGTCCAACTCTCTCATTTTATAGATGAAGAAAATGAGGCCAGAGAGGCTGACTTGCCCAAGGTCATACAACTGATAAGTGGCAGAACCAGGATTCAAACACACATCCTCTGACTCTTTCCACTGCAGCACACTGCCTCTCACACTAACATTCCCTGATGGACAACAAGCAGCTGCTTCACCTTCAGTGCTTCCAGTCCCTCATGTCGTTATTCAGCTCTGAGAGCTTAGCAGTCCTTCTGTTCTTTCACTCTCCAACTTCCTGACATTGGAGAGGATTCCCCTTTGCCTCTTCAGATCCTATTTCTTTTTGGTTTTGACACCAAAGCCCTTCCTCTCCTTTGTAAAGGAACATTTAATTCTCCCTGAGCATCTAGATAGTGGAGAGCCATTCTTTTAGCCTCTTTACCTT
The DNA here is from genome assembly GCF_900497805.2 of Vombatus ursinus. Lineage (NCBI taxonomy): Eukaryota > Metazoa > Chordata > Mammalia > Diprotodontia > Vombatidae > Vombatus > Vombatus ursinus. The sequence continues at coordinate 2,547,035 of NW_020954729.1, forward strand.
TGCTTCCAGGAATGAGGCCATGCTGTACTTTTTCCATGGATAAGAATTACTGTTACTCAAATTTAACTTGAAGAGAGATAACAACTTAAAATTACATGACTAGTAACATCACTGAATGTTCCTATAAAGCATTTGTACAGAACTTTGTTCTTCTTAAGCCATTCTAACATCAAATAACTTAAGAAGCTTCTTGGAACCTTATAATCCCTCATTTTAAAAATAAACATTTTAAAAATCTGAACATAAAACCAAAAAAAAGTGAGCATTTCTATATACCAAGTAGAACATAAAAGACAATTGTACCTGAAACTGTGAATCTCTACTCCATATAGCTTATTTTTTTAAAAGTATATAATTCATCACGTTACTTTCAAAGCTATCCTGCTTATCTATGCTTCTGTTATCTTCTGTATATTAAAAAATGTCTTAATGGCTCTTTTCTCTGGGGGTGAGGTGGAGAGGGAGGGAAAAATCACTGTTGTTAGCCCCTCTCCCCCTTAAAGCCCTACCTCCTAGTCATAAAAAACCCTTATAATAAACAAGCACATTCTAGACCAATAACCCTAATAAATATTGATGCAAAAATTTTAAATAAAATAAAATATTAGCAAGGAGACTACATGCAATGGCTGATTCGATATTAGGAAAACTATAAACATAACTGAGCATAATAAAAACAACCAAAAATATGATTTTGTCAACAGATGCAGAAAAGGCTTTTGACAAGAGACACCACCTGTTCTTGTTCCAAACACTAGAAAGCATGGGACTAAATGGATCTTTCCTTAAATAATAAGGAGTATCCATCTAAAAGCAAGAGTTGGCATAATCTGTAATAAAAATAAACTAGAGGCCTTTTCGTTAAGATTGGGGTGACGATTTCCATTCCATTACTATTTAATTGAGTCCTAGAAATGCTGGCTATAGCATAAGACAAGAAAAAGAATGAGGGTATAAACACTGACAAAGAGGAAACAAAATTATCACTTTTTTGCAGATGGTGTAATGGTTTCCTTAGAGAACCCTCGAATCAACTGAAAAATGAAATTAAACAATTAACTTTAGCAAAGTTGCAGGATATAAGATAAATCTACACAAAGCATCAACATTTCTGTATACTGCCAACAAAATCTAGCAGGAAGAGGATAAAGAGAGAAATTCCATTTAAAACAACGGCAGAATGAATAAAATACTTGGGAGTCTACCTGCCAAGACATACGTTGGAACTAAATGAACACAATTACATCTTTACACAAATAAAGGCAGATCTAAATAATTAGAGAATGATTATTTGCTCATGGGTAGGCCAAGAAAATAAAATAAAAATGACAATAATACCTCAATTAATTTACTTATTTAGTGCCATACTAATCAAACTATTAAAGGGTTACTTTATAAAGCTAAAAAAAATAACAAAATTGGTCTGGAGTTTTAAAAAGGTCAAGAATATTATGAAAATTAATGAAAAAGAAGTGGAAAGGAGGGGAGCCTACCAGCACCAGACCTCAAACTACACTACAAAGCAGTCATCATAAAAACAATTTGGTACTGGGTAATAGATAGATACACATAACAGAACGAGAACAGTAGTCTATTGTATGATAAATCCAAACATCTCAGCTCCTGGGGTAAGAACTCACAATCTGACAAAACCTACTGGGAAAATTAGAAAGCAGTCTGGCAGAAACTAGGTACAGATCAACATCTCACACTGTATTTATCAAGAAAAGCTTCAAATATGTATATATCATAAGCAAATTAGAGGAGCAAGGAAGAATAATACCTTTGAGATTTATGGATCAGGGAAGAGTTCGTGACCATAAGAGGATTTCGGGAGGTAAAACAGACAATTTTGATTACTAAAATTAAAAAACTTTTGCACAAACCAAAGCAAATGCAGCTAAAATTAGAAAAGAAGATGGTAAACAGGGATTTTTTCCCCCAGCAAGCTTCTATGAATAAAACCTCACAAAGGTGTTTTTAGAATATATAGGGAATGATGGCCAAAGTGGAAACTTGTTTTGACTGACTATTCATGGGTGTAATGGGTTTTATTTATTTTTTTCAGTAGACGGTTAGGAATTAGAGGGGGAGAAGTCAGATTTCAACTGCTTAAAACTATTATATATAAAAGGAAAACTTGGGAACTCTGATCAATGTACTGACCAATCACGATTCCTGGGGACTCATGATGAAACATGCTACTTATACTTAACTCCTGATAGAGAGGCAATGGACTCAGAGCACAGATTAAGACTTTTTTTTAAAGATATGGCCAATGAGAAATTTTGTTTTGCTTAACTACACATGTTTGCAACAAGGGTTTTGTTTTTCTTGTTTTCTCAGTGGGAGGGAAGAAGATGGGGAAGGGAAATGGGAGGGAGAGAAAGTTGATCTTTGTTTGAAGATAAAATAAAATTTAATTTAATTAAGAAAAAGAATATGTAGGGAATAGGTTAAGATACATAGGGAATGGTTTCAAATTTATAAGAATAAGAGCCATTTCCCAATTGATAATCGGTCAAAGGACTGGAATAGGCAGTTTCCAGAGAAAGATATCCAAACTATCAATAGCCATATGGAAAAATGCTCTAAATCGCTAATATTTAGAAAAATGAAAATTAAAAAAACTCTGAGGTTCCACCTCACACCCATTAGATTGGCAAAGTTGACAAAAAAGGAACATGACGAATGCTGGACATAGTGAGAAAACAGGTATATTAATGCACGGTTGGAGGAACTGTAAACTGATCCAGTCATTCTGAAAAGGTATTTAGAATTATGTCCCCAAAATTATTAATCTGTGTACATTCTTTGACCCAGAAATATGACTACTAGGTCTATATCCCCAAAGAGGTCAGAAAAAGAGAAAAAGGACACACAAGTACAAAAATATCAGTAGGAGCTATTTTTGGTAGTAAATAATTGGAATCTGACCATCAAATAAAGAATGGCTGAACAAGTTATAGTACAAGAATGTAATGAAGGGGATGGTTTCAGAGAAACCTGGGGGAGACCTGTATGAACTAATGTAGGATGAAGTGAGCATACTAGGAGAACAGTTTATACAACACTATTCAATACAATAATATTACAATAGTATTGTAAAGACAAACAACTATGAAAGACTTAAGAACTCAGACTGACACAACGGCCAATTGATATTCTAAAAAACTCATGATGAAACATGTTACCCATCTCCTGATAGAGAGGTGATGGACTCAGTATGCAGATTGAGACTTTATTTTTAGATCTAGCCAATGCAGAAATTCCTTTTGCTTGACTATACATAATTGTAAAAGGGGTTTTGCTTTTCTTGCTTTTTTAATGGGAGAAGAAAAAAGAGGGAGAGAAAAAGTAGGTAGGATGGAGAGAATGTAGATCTGAAAATAAAACTGAATTAAAAACAGGCATACTCAGGTAAAATCAGATCATATAATGGCCATACAAAAAAAGTATGTCTCTTTCTGTATCTTCGGTCCATTACCCTTCTATCAGGAGAACCTTCAATCAGAGATCACCTGGAGTCATGGTTGGTCCTCACTTTGGTGAGAGTAAAGTCCTTCAAAATTGTTTATCTTTACAATGTTTTTACTGAAGAAACTGTTCTTCTAGTTCCATATTAGTTCACAAAATTTTTCCTGGGATTCTCTGAAATCACCTCTTCCATCATTTCTCACATTGCATATTATTCCATTACATTCCTAGACCACAATTTGTTCAGCCATTCCTTAAGTGAGGGGAACTTCCTTAGTTTCCAGTTTTATGCTACAAAAAGTGCTATTATATATGTACACACATATGCAATATACATATACATACATGTACACACATACACGTGTGTGTGTGTGTGTGTGTGTGTGTGTGTAAAGGTCCTTTTCCTTTTCATTTGATCCCTCTGAGACAGAAGTCTAGTAGTGGGGTCTAACAGTATACAGTTAATTGACTTTTGGGGTAGAGTTTCAAATTGTTATGGCTGGATCAAATCACAGATTCACCAACAGGGCAATAATGTGCCTGTTCTCCTGTACTCTCTCCAACATGTCATTTCCTTTTTTTTTTTTTCTTGTCTTCTTTGCCAATCTGATATATGTGATCTAGCTAACACTTTAGAACAATGTCAAATAATAGTAGAAAGGAAGGGTATTTGCACCCATTTGTAATGGTTCCACCATTGCCAGGATTACTAGCTCTAATTACTAGAGCTAAGATATTAAAGAGATACTTTCTGTTTCTCTTAGAATGTTAGCATTTCATCATTGTAAAACCCCCTTTCAATTGCTCAAATAAACATCTGCCATTCTAGGTTTCTCTTGACTTTGTTTGCATTTCAAAGTTCTTATTCAGCTCTGGTCTTTTCATTAGGAATATTTGAAAGTCTTTTATTCCATTAAACGCTCATTTTTTCCCTTGTAGGAGTATACTCAGATTTGCAGGGCAAGTTATTCTTGGTTGTAAGCCTTTCTCTTTTGCCTTTTGGAATATTGTATTCCAGGATCTCCTCTGGTTGAAGAAGAAGCTGATTGGTCTTGTGTGATACTGAATGTGGTTCTCAGGAACTTGAGTTATATTTTTCTGGGTGCCTGTAGTATTTTTTCCTTTGATGTGGGAGCTCTGGATATCTTGGCTATTCTTAGGACTTTTCCTTTTGGGATTTCTTTAAGGAGGTGATTGGTGGGTTCTTACTATCTTCACTTTGCCCTCTGGTTCTAATAGGTCGGGGCAGTTTTCATTTATGATATCTTAAAATATAGTGTCCAGGCTTTTAAAAACCATGGTTTTCAGGGAATCTGGTGATTCTTAAGTTATCTTTTAGCCTGTTTTTCAGGTTAGCTATTTTCAATAGTGAGAACCTTATATTTTCACAGTGTCACTGAGTTATGTTTGATCTATTCTAAGTTCTAGGGCATTCAATTTTTGGGTAAGGTTTACCACTTCCTAGTCTAAGCTATTTGTTCTTCTTTCAGTTACTTCCTCTAAAGCTTTTAGTTTATTTTTTATCTCGAGCATAACTTTTTTTTGAGGCAATTGGGGTTAAGTGACTTGCCCACAGTCATACAGCTAGTGAGTGTTATGTGTCTGAGGCCGTATTTGAACTCAGGTCCTCCTGACTCCAGGGCTGGTGCTCTACCCACTGTACTACCTAGCTGCCCCTCTAGCATAATTTTTTCCAAATATTCATGTAGTCCTTGTGGAAAAGCTATTTTTTTCCTTTGCATCTCTGTTTGCAGTTATTGTGGAGTTATTCAACCTTCTAGATTGAATTTTTAGGTATTCCTGGTTCCATAGTAACTCTTTATAGTGAATGGTGCCTTCTGTTTACTAATATCTCCAGCCTTAGTTCCTAAATTGGGGCTTTGTGCCAGGTTCAGGTTCCATTCCCTACCGTGCTTTTGGGTGGAGTGGTTGGCCCTGCTTGGTGCCAACATGGATAACTTGGGTTCCTGAACTGACCTCCATCTCCTGGTGCTGATAGATTTTAGGCCTCCCTGGATTTCTAAAGTTCAAAGCACTGGGTTTGGAGGGTCCTTTATGGAGTCTCAGGGTAGAATGCTAGGGCTTCAGAATCCCTGAGCCTTGTATGTTCCAGTGTGGGCACTGCCCAGACTGGCCCTGCTGTTTCTAAAGTCTATTCTTTGGGTTTCTGATCAGCCTTGGGTTTTCTCATGAGAGCTCTTTGATCTTTCTTCCTCTGGATACAAAGTCTTTCAAGCCACAGGTGTCTCTGGTATCTCTAGTCACAATATGAGGCTTCTGTCTTGTCTGACTGTGCAGGCTGGACTGGATTTTCTTGCAGGCCTTGTTTTCTAACTCCCACTGAGTTCTGGCTAACTTTTTGTGCAATTCTGGAGTGGATGAAGTCATTTACTATAATTTCTCATTGGATTTCTTGATCATTATAAAGTTAATTCTTAGGTTTTGTGTTGAACTAGATATGCTATGTTGCCTAACTCTCTTCAGGCAACCAACTTAGCTTGAAGTCCTCATAACCCTTCATTTTTAAGCAAAGAATCAACAAATGTTCTACCACATACAGGATCCCACAAAATACATACAGCAAGAAGACAATTACTATGGCCCAAAATTTTTATCAATGATTCAAAATTGATCAAGTTATACAGATGAATTTCTACACAGAACCCTTTCAGTTCTATTATTCTATATAATTTTAAATGAGCATGACCACCTAAATGCAAATTCTGTCAAATACAGCTGAATTATTCACTTTATAATGAGCTGTGGAAGTACTGATTGAAAGCATAGTTGGAAAAATCAGAATACTAATTGTCTATCCATAAATCAAAGCACCAGTCAAATGGAGGAAGAAATGCACTTTTCAAAGCTAGGTTTTGTCAATAGCTGCACTATAATGGTTGATTATACAAGCACTCCTAAGGCTGAAGGGGCGCAAGTGGCTCCAGCACTCTAAGTGGAAGCATTTCAGTTTTCTAAACTATCAACAACCTGTTTCCTAATATCTATAAGACATAAAAGAACTTCCCAACAATTATGCTTAACCACTCAGCTAAAAAAATCTGATCAATTTCTAGATTATTTTATTAACAATTATTTTCAAGTGTTAATAATTCCAATGAATGGTCCAATTGCTCTAACTCTGGTAACAGAATTACCAGCAAAACCAATTTAATAATCACCTTCCTCTAAATATGATAAGAAGAGCTGAAGTGTCTCTCTGGGAATACTAATAAAATAGAATATAAGCTCCTAAGAAAAACCATTGGTAAGAGCTTGGGGCATGGCTTTTTGAACTATACTGACATTAAAGGATGCAAAAAATACTCCCAATATACTGAATCAGCTGAGGCCTCACATTAGACTATTAAAAGTTTCCTTTGCTCACCCAAGCTCAGCTTCAATCAAAGATGCAAGTTTGTCTATCAGTGGACTTCCAAAGACAATGAAAAAGAAGGAACCAGAGCAGCTTTTTTCCCCCAAATCTCCATGTGCTAGCTGATCAAATCACTCAAGTATCAGGGCATACAGTACTGATTTAAGAAGCAGATCAAGGTACTAGGTAGCAGCTAACAGTAATGAGAGAAATAGGACAAAAAAAAATTAGACGCATTTCTGTTCTGGACAGGATCCCTAAATTCCTTCAGTCTTCTACACAGAGCAGTAAATTAGTCCTTAATAAGCTGGAGAGAAAACCCACACACTGGGATTTATATTCACTACAAAAATTAGAATCAGGAATCACTGGACTGTGAGTTGGGAGATCTGGATTCTAGTTGTTAGCTCTATCTTTGATCTTTGAAAAGTCCTTTAACCTCTCTAGGCCTCAGTTTCCTCATCTGTAACATGAGAAGGCTGAACTGTATGTTCTCTCTGGCTCTAAGATTCTATGATATAATTACTCTACATATGGCATATTTCTAATACAAAATACATCAAAGGTAAGCTTTATTTTCAGAGGGGATTTTGTTTTATTTCCTGTTAATAGAAGGATGAATCTCACTGATTAAAAGGCAGTTAACGTTATTGTCTTCTCTGAAAGTAAAGGCAGCATAGAAGTACTCCATGCACTTATTCCCTACACTACTACCTTATTCCCTAATCATGTGGTGATCCAAAAACCGAATAAGTTCTTGCTATTTCATTAAAAACACGCTCTATTTATTTCTTCCTGCTTTTCTAACATGCTATTGGGGAGGGTCACCTGGAAAAGGCCTCAGGAAAAACGGTACCCTGCTCTCCCCCCAAAAGGTTTGCTTATTCTTGTACTAACAAATATTATACCAAAGGGATATAGTAACAATACTAGAAAGGGACAATTTCTTTCCCCTCCACATTTGTTGATAACTTTTTTTTTTCGGTGAGGCAATTGGGGTTAAGTGACTTACCCACAGTCACACAGCTAGTGAGTGTTATGTGTCTGAGGCCGGATTTGAACTCAGGTCCTCCTGACTCCAGGGCCAGTGCTCTATCGACTTCACCACCTAGCTGCCCCATCCCTCCACGTTTGTCAACAAAAGCAGGTACAATCATATGTAAAGTGATGCTCTTGACAATTTTGGAAAACCAGATCTTGAGAATGTATGATACAATTAAAGAAGGAGGTGAGCATCTGAATGGAGAAACATTTTCAAAATCTTAGGTTGATATAGGTGTTTCAATTTCCAAAGATTTTTTTTTGTTTGCTTGATATCATTTATCCCTTGCTTCATGATAAAAGTGTTAAATATCTTACTTTGCAAGTAATGTCTAGTCCATAGGAATTTTCTCCTCTGCTTGAAGCTCCTCCCATTTTTTCAACTCGTGCAATGACACCCAGAGGAATGTCGAGTAATGCGCCAGAATCCTAAAAGAGACACAAATGCAAAAGTAAATAGTTTTGTTAAAAATCAAGAAGTCAAGTAGATCTCTCTGGGGCCCAGGCAACTCTTTATAATTATAGTATAAATTAGTTGTTGATCTGCATTGGCAGAGGGGTTGTCCTCACCAGAAGTTTCCTACATTAATGAAATCACATTCCCACCCTCCTACCACCAAACACATGATGAATCTACCAAAACTTCACAGGCACTATACTGGAGAATTTACCGTGAAATTGTAAAACTTTATGGATCGAAGTGTGACACAACATAAACAGCAAGGATTAAAATAGGCGTACACGCCCAAATCTCTAAAAACAATCTTCCAAAGTCTAAAACCCCACACGGAACAGATTTTTGGAAGCCCATCTGGTTTCTTTGAACTGTTGATTTTTCTTTCTTTTTTTTTTTCTGATATAGATATATTTGTGGAACCACACAATATATACATCCATATATCAGTTCTTTCTGTGGAAGTAAAAAGCACTGTCATTCATAGTTGATTTGAATGTTCGTATTACTCAGAATAGCTTACTCATTCACACTTACTCTTTGAACAATATTGTTATTAATGGATATAAAATTCTCTTGGTTCTGCTCGTTTCACTTTGCATCAACCTGATCATCGATTCTTAGAGCACATTAGTATTCCATCACAATCATATACCACAATTTGTTCAGCCATTCCCCAATTGATGGGCATCTCCTCAATTTTCAGTTCTCTGCCACCACAGAGAGAGTTGCTATAAGTATTTTAGAACATATGGGTTCTTTCCCTTTCCCCTGATCACCTTGGGAAATAGACCCAATAGCTTCTGTAGTTAACATTTTTATCACTTCTTAACAGCATAGCAATACTTCATTCATATACCACAATTTGTTTAGCTATTCCCCAATCAACAGGCATGTATTTTATTTTGTTTCCAGTTTTTTGCTACCACAAGAAGTGCTAGTATAAATGCTTTGGTGTATATGGAACTTTCTTCTTATCAATGACCTTCTTTATAATGCTTTGGGCATAACTCCAGATTGCTCTCCAAAATGGTTGGGTCAGTTCACAGTTCCACCAACAAAGTATTAGTGCCCCAATTTTTCCACATTCCCTTCAACATTTGTCATTTTCCCCTTTATCATTTTAGCCAGAAAGGTGTGAGATGGTATCTCAAAGTTGTTTTAATTTGTATTTCTCTAATCAATAATGATTTAGAACATTTTTTTTCATACGACAGACTATATATAGCTTTGATGTCTTCTTCCAAAAACTGACTGTTTATATCCTTTGACCATTATTCAATTGGGGAATGATCGATATTCTGATAAATTTGACTCAATTCTTTATATAGTTGAGACATGAGGCCTTTATCTGAGAAACCATCTATAAAAGTTTTCTCCCCAATTTTCTGCTTTCCTTCTAGTCTTGGCTACATTGGTTTTATTTGTACAAAACCCGTTTAATGTAACGTAATCAAAATTATCCATTTTACATCCCCAATGCTCTCTATCTCTTCATAAATTCTTCCCCTATGCATAAATCTGATAGGTAATAAGTGCCACGATCTTCTAATTTACTTATGATATCTCCCTTTATGTCTAGGTCATGTATCTATTTTGGCCTTCTCTTGGGAAGTGGTATAAGACATTTGGTCTATATCTAGTTTCTGCCAGATGGCTTTTCAGTTTTCCCAGCAATTTTTACCAAATAGTGAGTTCTTATCCCAAAAGCTTAGAGCTTTACATTTATCAAACAAAAAGTTACTATAGTAATTTACTACTATGCATTCTATACCTACTCTATTCCACTGATCCACCCTTCTATTTCTTAGCCAGTACCAGATTGTTTTGATAATGATCACCTTATAATACAGTTTAAGATCTGGTACTGCTAAACCTCTTTTCTTTACATTTTTTTTCATTAATTCCTTTGATATTCTTGACCTTTCATTCTTCCAAATGAATTTTATTTTTTTTCTAGCTCAATAAAATAATTTTTTGGTAGTTTAATTGGGATGGCACTGAATAAATAGATTAGTTTAGATAGAATTGTCATTTTATATTCACTATGCCTCCCTATGACCAAGTAATATTTCTCCAATTGTTTAAATCTATTTGTATAAAAAGTGTTTTATAACTGTGTTGATATAGTTCCTGGGTTTGTCTTGGCAGGTATACTCCCAGGTGTTTCATATTGTCTACTGTTATTTTAAATGAAATATCTCTACCTCTTCATGCAGGGCTTTGTTGGTGATATAAAGAAATGCTGATGATTTATGTGGGTTTATTTTACATCTCGCTACTTTGCTAAAATTATTGTTTCAACTATTCTTTTAGTCGAATCTCTAGGATTTTCCAAGCATACTACCATATTTCTGCAAAAAGAGTTTATTTTCTCATTGCCCATTCTGATTCCTGCGATTTCTTTTTCGTCTCTTATTGCCATTGCTACCATTTCTAGTACAATATTGAACAATATTTGTGATAATAGGCATCCTTGTTTAACTCCTGATCTTATTGGGAAGGCTTCTAGCTTATCCCCATTACAGATAATGCTTGATAATGGTTTTAGGTAGATGCTACTTACCATTTTAAGGAAAAATGCATTTATACCTATGCTTTCAAATGTTTTTAATAGGAATGTGTTATATTTTGTCAAAAGCTTTTTTTTTGCATCTATTAATATGCATGATTTCTGTTGCTTTTGATATAATCAATTATGTTAATAATTTTCCTTATATTGAACTAGCTCTGCATTCCTGGTAAAAATCCTAATTGGTCAAAATGTATAATCCTTGTGATATATTGCTGTAATTTCCTAGCTAGTATTTTATTTAGGATTTTTTTGTCAATATTCATTAGGGAAATCGATCTATAATTTTCTTTGTTTTTGCTCTTCCTACTTTAGGTATCAGCACCATATTTATTTCATAAAATGAGTTTGATGGGACTCCTTTGCCTATTAGCCCAAATAATTTATATTAACCCAAATAATTTATATTAGCCCATATAATAATACTGGAATTGGTTGATCTTTAAATGTTCAGTAGAATTCACTGGCAAATCCATCTGGTCCTGATGCTTTTTTTTTTTTAAGGAAGCTCATTTATAGCCTGTTCAATTTCTTTTTCTAAAACGGGTTTATTTAGATATTCTATTTCCTCTCATGTTAATCTGGGCAGTTTATATTTTTGTAAGTATTCTTCCATTTTTTAAATTGTTAAGTTTATTGGCATATAATTGGGCAAAAAAAACCCCTCATCTTAATAATTGCTTTAATTTCATCTTCATTAGTGGTGTAGTCACCTTTTTCATTTTTGATACGAGTGATTTGGTTTTCTTCTCTCTTTTTTAAATCATATTAACCAATGGTTTATCTATTTTTTAAATAAAACTCCTTGTTTTACTTATTAATTCAATGGTTTTCTTACATTTGATTTTATTGATCTCACCTTTCATTTTCAGGATTTTCAATCTGGTGTTTAATTGGAGATTTTTAATTTCTTCTTTTTCTAGTTTTTTAAATACACAAGTCACTGATTTGCTATTTCTATGTTTTATTGATATAAGCATTTAAACATAAAAATTTTCCTCTGATTACTTTTGCTGCATTCCATAAGTTTTGTTGTATGTTGTCTCATTATTATCATTCTTTTTAATGAAATTACTTATTATATCTATGACTTTTTCTTTGACCCACTCATTCTTTAGGATTAGATTAGTTTCCAATTAATTTTTAAACTGTGTTTTCATGGTCCTTTATGAAATATAATTTTTATTGCATTATAATCTGAAAAGGATACATTTAATATTTTTGCTTTTCTGCATTTGACTATAAGGTTTTTATGCCCTAATATATGGTGAATTTTTGTAAAGGTGCCATGTACCGAGAAAAAGGTACATTCCTTTCTATTCTCATTCAGCTCTCTCCAGAGTCTATTGTATCTAGCTTATCTAAGATTCTATTCATCTCCTTAACTTCTTTCTTATTTATTTTTTGGTTATATTTATCTAGTTCTGAGAGAAGACTGAAGTCCCCCACTATTATGGTTCTGACATTTCTACCTGTAATTAATTTACCTTTTACTTTATAAACTTGGCTGCTACGGCAATTGGCACATATGTTACTTCATTATCTATGGTACCTTTTAACTTAAGGTAGTTCCCTGTTTCTCTCTTTTATTAAATCTATTTTAGCTTTAACTTTGTCTGAGATCATCATTGCCACCCCTACTTTTTTTTTTTACATCAACCAAAGCATAATAATGTCTACTCTAGCCCTTTATTTTTACTCTATGTATACCTTTCATTTTAAAAGGTGTTTCTTTTAAACAATATATTGATGGGTTCTGGTCTTTGATTCATTCTGCTATCCATTTCCATTTTATGAGTAAACTCATCCTATTTACATTCAAAGTTATAATTACTATTTGTGTATTTCCCTCCTTCCTATTTCCCCCCACTATTTATCCTTCTTTCTCTTTTTACTCTATCTCTCCCTAGAAATCTAATTTACTTCTGACCACAGACTCCCTAATCTGCACACCCTTCTAAGAGTCCCTCTCTAATCCTATCCCCTTGCCCTCCTGTTACTCTATAAGATTTTTATACCCAACTAGATGTATATGTTATTCTCTCTTTAACCCAGTTCTAATGAGAATAAGGTTCCCACACTGCCTGCCCTCCATCCCATCATCCCTTCCACTGTAAACGTTCTTCCATTCACACTTTTGTATGAGATAATTTGCTCCATTTTACCTCTTCCTACCCAATTTTACTTTTTAGGATCATCCTATCTTAATCAACTCAACCCCAAACCCTCTGTCTATGTATACTCTAACTACCCTAACAATAATAACATTCTTAAGAGTTCCAATTTTCCTTAATGATGTGAAAGTTGAAGTTAAAGTTCTTGAGGCCTAGTCTGCTTCTGATTTTGCTGATTGTTGATTCAGTGGAGTTGGCCTGGAGGTGTTTGCACTTCACTCAGACTAAACCTCAGCCCCTGGAGTCTTCTCTGAGGTCCTCTCAAGATGTTTTTAGGAGGAGAACTGCTTTACACCTTTATTTTTTGCTGCTCTCTGTTCATTTCATGGTGATTTTCTGTCTGTTTGTGAAGGAAATCTGGAGAGTCTGGAAATTTCTGACCTACTCCACCATTTTCCCAGAATGCCTTAATAAGGTAAATATCCCCAAATACCCTTTTTCCCTTATAGGATATAAACAGCTTAACCTTATTAAATCTCTTATGATTAGTCTTTCATGTTTACCTTCTTATGTCTTTCCTGATTATAAGTCAAATTTTCTATTCAGGTCTGATCTTTTCCTCAAGAATGTCTGAAATTCCTTTAATTCACTAAATATTCATTTTTCCCCTTACAGGATTAAACTCAACTTTGCTGAGTATGTTATTCTTGGTTGCAAACCTAGCTCCTTTGCATTTTGGAATATCATACTCTATATTCTTTGGTCTTTTAACGTAGAAGCTGCAATATCTTGTGGTATCCTGACTGTAGCTCCACAATATTTGAAATGTTTCTTTTTAGTTGCTTGTTATATTTTCTCCTTGACCTGGGAGTTTTGAAACTTAGCTATAATGTTCCTGTGGGTTTTCATCTAGGGATCTGTTCAGATGGTGATTGGTGAATTTTCTCAATTTCTATTTTACCTTCTAGTTCTAAAACTTCAAGGTAATTTTCCTTAATAATTTCTTGAAGTATGGTGTTCATACTTCTATAGTGACTATACTTCACAGAACAAATATGAAATTTGGATTTAGTCAAAGGGCCACACTGGAGGACCTAGAGGGCCACATGTGGCCTTGAGGCCATAGGCTCTCTACCTCTGGAACTTTTTTTTTTTTATCATGACTTTCAGGCAGTCCAACAATTCTTATTTTATCACTCCTCCATCTGTTTCCCAGGTCAGTTGTTTTTCTAATAAAATATTTCATGTTGTCTTCTATTTTTTATTCTTTTGATTTTATTTTATTGTTTCATGATGTCCTATGAAGTTATTAGCTTTCCTTGCCTGACTGTATTTTTTTTTTTGCTTTTTGGTGAGGCAATTAGGGGTTAAGTGACTTTCCCAGGGTCACACAGCTAGTAAGTGTCAAGTGTCTGAGGCCGGATTTGAACTCGGGTCCTCCTGACTCCAAGGCCAGAGCTCTATCCACTGCACCACCTAGCTGCCCCCAATCCAATTCTAATTTTTAAGGAATTATTTTTCTTCAGTAAGTTTTTGGATCTCTTTTTCTAATTGGTTGATTTTCTTTTCATAATTTTATTGACATCTTGCATTATTCTTATTTCTTTTCCCAATTTTTCCTCTATCTCTCATTTGGTTTTTAAAGTCCTTCCAAGAACTCTTTTTGGACTCATGACCATTTTATATTTTATATTTTTCTCTGAAGCTTTACAAGTAGCTGTTTTGACTTCACTGTCTTCTTCTGAGTTTGAACTTCAATCTTCTTTATCACCATGGTAACTATGGTCATGTTCTTTCTCTGTTGTTTGTTGTTTTTTAAATGACCTATTTCTTGGCTGTTAACTTTATGTTATGGTTGGGCTCTACTGCCAGGGTATAGGGGAATAATATTTCAGTCTTCAGGTTTTTTTATGCTATTGTTTTCAAAGCTCTATCTGTGGGCAGGGGAGAGGGGGCTTTGATTTTTTTGATTTCTCCAGTATGCTATAATCCAAGGCCAGATGTGATCACTGCTCTTTCAGTTTATGCCTTGGTTTATGAATGACTTGAGATACTCTTCTCCAACCCTGAGCCCCAACCAGGGCCCTGGCATAACCACCACCACAAAATGCACAATCACTGCCACAAACGCTTTTATACCTTGCAGTCCAGGAAACCTACCACCAGCCTCTGCTATTTCCCTGCCACAAACATCAGTTTACCTCACTGCCCTGGAACTGAAACCAGGGACTCTGTTCTCCTGTGAGTGACCACAACCAGTCTTCTAAGCCCTCTTGGAACCGGGAGCAGAGACCCGCCCCTCTGCCATCACATTCACTGGCTGTGCTAGTTCCTCTTTGCCTGCAACCACAGTCTGTGACTGTGTCCAGCCAATAAGTCTGGGCCCCTGTCCATTATTGGTAAAGGGTCCTCACCCCAATAAGCTGCAACCCCCACACTGTCATTGGGCCGAAAATTCAGAAGTGATACAGATGCCTCTCTCCCCCCAGGGCTTGCTCTGTGTTGACACACTTCCTTCTCAGCTGGACCACCAACCTGTAGGTCAGAGCTTTCCTAACATCCTCTAGAGTTGTCTTAGGCTAGATGATTGCTTTACCCAGACTACTTATTATTTCTGTTGCTCTAAAACTTACTTTGAGGCATAATTTTAAGTTATTTGGGGGGAAATTTGGGAAAGCCAGGTAATTTCCTGACTTATTCCACCAACTTCCCACAATTCCCTTCCTCTACTACTGATTTTTTAAAAGAGAAAACTGAAAGCCTGGGTATACTCTGCTATTGCCAAGATGTGTGATCATGAGCAGGTCATTTTAACCTGTGGGTCTCAGTTCTAAATCTGGAAAAATAAGAGACAGGATTCCATAACTACTTTTAATGTCCCTTCTACCTCTAAAATTTTGTGATCTATATCTAATCTATAATCTGATGCTTTATTCCTCAATCTTCAAATTTTTACTTAAATTGTATTTTTGTACCTTTGTTCACACTTTCTACATTTTTCTTGACTTATTCAATGCTAAAGGCAGATCTTTAAGCTAGCAACTATTAATGCTGGAAAAATGAACATCTGCAGTAGATCCTGTTTGGAAAAAAATCAAGGATTAATGATTTGTATTTCTAAAGACTAATTTGCAATCAGTGCTTCTATATATTTATTATGAAAATGGGGCATTATCCTTTCTTCCCCCTGCAAACTGATCACCTTCTTGGGACACAAAACAAAGTTTTTAAATAGCCAGTTTTAAATAGCTAAATTATGCAATATTTACTCGCACTAGGGCACCCAATAAATATCTGTCAAATGAATGAGTATTAAAAACCAATGTTTTCTTCATAAAATTTAAACACAACTTTTAATAACTATCTAGAAATCAAAGCATTTGGTAGCCTGGAATAGAAGAGTTTTAGGAGTAAGGGAATAATTGCAAATATTAAGATTTTATTTATTCAGATCAATCTGCTTTACCAAAGATTCCATCAATGTTTTGGATTATATTTGTTTCTTTTCTTTTCTTTCTTTCTTTCTTTTGTTAGGCAATTGGAGTTAAGTGATTTGCCCAGGGTCACACACCTAGTAAGTGTCAAGTGTTTGGTCTGAGGCCAAATTTGAACTCAGGTCCTCCTGACTTCAGGGCTGGTGCTCTATCCACTGTGCCACCTAGCTGCCCCTTGGATTATACTTGGAAAGAAACATTTTCTGGATGTTACCATGGCACAAAGAGACAACACCATATGACTTGAACTTGATTGCCTTAAGAGAGAGTTGTTACCCAAGAACTTATTTAAAAGAAAAAAGAAACTTTCACCTACTGCCAAATAATTGCAAAAACATCAGCCAGCTTCAGTAAGGGTGTCTAAGCTATGTTGAGATTTATCGAGTTTTGTGAAATTTTCTAAATGTTAAACCATATTCCTCAACTTCCTAAATGTCTCTTTAAGAAAAATATACTTGCATGCTAAGTGAAAATTCACTACTCTACCATCAACATTTTTGTCAAAATGTAAAAACAAAAACTGTGCTTCAGATGATGTAAAAAACGATGCTCTTTGTACCATCCAAAGAAAGCAGAGTAGCACTGACCCAAGACAGAACTGAAAGAGGATTTTGAAGAAGGAGTAGAGATATTTGTAACAGGCACAAAGGCAGAAGAAGAGAGTTGGGCTGCAGACCAGAGGGAACCTCTCATGGCTCCCCATGAGCATGGGTCAGAGGAAATAAAGCATTTAAGCAAGGCCCACCCTGAAGCCAACACTGTTGTCAATACTGCTGGACAAGTGTCAAGCCAGTGAATCCTCTGTGAGGTTAATGAAGAACTATGCTTAAGGTAAGCAGCCAGGAAGGTTCTGGGGAACTCACAGGAGACCTAGCTATAGTAATTTGCTATTATTTTCCACTTCCCTCCATGCTAGGTGTGGCCTTGGACACTAACCTTTCTGAGAGAGGCAAGCAGGAGCTCACATGGCAAATCTGTATTCCCCAAATGTCTAGCATGTGGCTTTATGGTCTAGCCTCATGCTGGTCCACAGCCAGTGGTGATCTGAGTAGTAATGTTGTGTTCTGGAGATTAAACCTAGACATGCATATTTTATCTGCCATGACTGAGCTCAACTATCTATCCAAAGGAAAAGGTATTGAGTACAGGAAATTGCAATGACAGGTTATCTACTGGCCTACCAGTATAAAAATGCTATCATGTGCTATGTTCTGCCTAAACAAACTAACAAAGACAAACTGGAAGGTCTAGGGAAAACAAAATTATCTTTGCCTTCTCTTGATAGTGTGAACTGACTAAACATTATTAAACATTTAAATTTTTAATTTAAATTAAGTTTAAGGTCCCTTCTGGCACTAAAATGCTATGAATATGACTAAGTATGGTAAAGGAGTTGAATATAATTTTGAGTAGAAGCAAATAAAACTACATAAGAAAAATAACTATGTCATCAGTAGAGAACCACAGAGATAAAATCTTATCACATTCATTTCTCCAAGGAGCCAAACCTTAAGGCTGGAAGGTAGGTGAGTATACTACTTGCTTCTACATGCTACATGGCCAAGCACTACACTAGGGTTTCTGATCGTCACTTTCATAAAAATGAAAGTGAAAACAGATACTAAAATCAGTTGGAAAGGAGAATGAATTGAAATGGTAATCTTGAAAAGATTTAAAGTTACTTCTTGAAAAAAAATGAGGAATCTACCAGTCGACAATCCTGCTACCTACTTGTTGGTGCTGATATAATTGATCTGAGAAAAAACACAAATCTAGCTCAGACTGCTACCAAATTCATAGCTCTCACTGTAATAAGCAATATAAATTATCAGTACTGCTGGCACTTATTAGAGGATTTTATCTTGAGTTCAATGAGATCTAGCACCTATCCAAAGATTAAGATATCAAATATTTGAGAGCTGCAGTTTAATGGGCACATTAACTATGTATTTGTGGCCCTAGCTTCTCCAAGTTTTATCCTCAATTTGTCAACAGAAAGCCAACCAATGCATCTCAAGCCCTTGTACAAATCCTTTTTCTGAGTTATAATATGATGATGTTGTATAGGAAGGTCATAAGAGAATCTGACAGTTTTTGTTTATTTATCTTTAGTAAAGCTACAGCTGAAGGTATTTGCTCACCGTGCTACTCAATAACCTTTATACAAGAACTCACATAATAAATTTGTTTGACTTTAGTTCCAGGAAAAAATCCTGTCTCTGTAAATGAATTTACATCTGTTCTTTTGTCAGAAAACAAAAACTCTATAACCAAATGTGTTTGCTTTGTTCTTAGCAGCCAGAAAGTTCACAGTCATATTGACTGTACAAATATTAAAAAATGTGTCCAATCCTCATGCCTGAAAGCATGTACTCCTCCTGCTTCTTTCAAGTTCTGTTTTATTATTTTTTAAAAATTAATTTATTTTGATTTATCAACAATCACTTCCATATGCTTTTGAGTTTAAAATTTTTCTCACCCTTCCCAAGATGGCACACAATCTGACATAGGCTATACACATACATTCCTATTAAATATATTTTCACATTAGTGATGTTGTAAGTAAGAATTAGAACCAACAGGAGCAACCACCAGAAAGAGGAAACAAAACTCAACAGAATAAAAAAACAGCAAATAGTATGCTTCAATCTGTATTCAAACTCCATAGTTCTTTCTTTGGATGTGGATGTTTTATTCTTTAAAGTAATATTTTGCATTTCTTGTAGTTTGTGAGTCATCTCAAGTTCTTTTGTAAAGTAAGCAGCTATTAAACCTTTATTCTATTACATTATATGTATAATGTAATAACATAGAATGCAATACTACATTAAATTATATTAAACATATAACAAACTGGAAGGATCTCATTTTTGCAAAGAGGGCTAGGAGCGAGACTAGATTTCAGCTGTCAATGGTACGGCACCACCGGACTATCAGAAAACCACAATATCTGTTTCACTAGGCCTTAATCAATTAATCCCTCAACAAGCATTTACTGAGCACCTACTATGTGTGAGGCACTGTGATAAGTGCTAAGGATAAAAAGGCAAAAATGAAACAATCCTGTCCTTGCTTTCTAGATATCTGAGGAGAAACACTGTCTGTATACAAGCATATACAAAAGAAACACAAGAGAATTTTGTAGAAAATGGAAGGTGTGCAGAAAGGCTTCAGGTATAAGGTGTCATCTGAGTTAATTTTTTAATTTTAAGTTTAATTTTTTTAAATTAATTTTTTAAAAATTTAATTTATTTATTTTTAGTTTTCAACATTCACTTCCATAGATTTTGAGTTCCAAATTTTCTCCCCACCTCTCCCCTCCCCTACCCCAAAACGGTATGCATTCTGAATACCCCTTCCCCTGATCTGCCCTCCCTTCTATCACCTTCTCTTATCCCCTTCCCCTTCTATTTTCCTATAGGGCAGGATGGATTTCTATACTCCATTGCCTGTATATCTTATTTCCGAGTTGCACGTAAAAACAATTTTTAACATTTGTTTTTAAAACTTTGAGTTCCAAATTCTCTCCCTTCCTCCCTCCCCACCCACCCTCACTGAGAAGGCAAGCAACTCGATACAGGTTGTACATGTGTAGTCATTCAAAACACTTCCATAATAGCCATGCTGTGAAAAACTATATTTCCCTTCAACCTATCAACCCCCCATTTATTTTATTCTCTCCTTTGACCCTGTCCCTCCTCAAAAGTGTTTGCTTCTGATT
>NW_020954729.1:2567387-2567725 GCF_900497805.2 Vombatus ursinus
CTCCCCCAATTTGCCCTCCCTATCAACCCCCCCCATCCCCTTCCTCCCTATTTTCCTGTAGGGTAAGATAGATTTCCATACCCAATTTAGTGTGTATGTTATTCCCTCCTTAACCCAAATCCAATGAGAGTAAGATTCATTCATTCTCTCTCACCTCCTCCCTCTTCCCCTCCATGGTAAAAGCTTTTCCTTTCCTCTTTTATGTGAAATAATTTATCCCATGCTACCTCTCTCTTTCTCCTTCTCCCAGTACAATCCTTTCTCACTCCTATATCATCCCTTCATATTCAATTCACCCTGTGCCCTCTATCTATCTATCTATCTATCTATCTATCTAT
>NW_020954729.1:2567803-2568673 GCF_900497805.2 Vombatus ursinus
CTAATAAGGCTTTTATGATTTCTCTTTCCTGTTTACCTTTTCATACTTCTCTTGAGTCTTGTATTTGAAAGTCAAATTTTCTATTTCGGCTCTTATCTTTTCATGAAGAATGCTTGAAAGTCCTCTATTTCACTGAACATCCATTTTTCCCCCAGATTATACCCAGTTTTGCCAGGTAGGTGATTCTCGGTTGTAATCTTAGCTACTTTGACCTCCGCAATATCATATTCCAAGTCCTGTGGTCCCTTAATGTAGAAGCTGCTAAATCTTGTGTTATCCTGATTGTGTTTCCACAATACTTGAATTGTTTCTTTCTGGCTGCTTGCAATATTTTCTCCTTGACCTGGGAACTCTGGAATTTGGCTACAATATTCCTTGGAGTTTTCCTTTAGGGATCTCTTTCAGGAGGTGATTGGTGGATTCCATTTCTATTTTACCCTCTGGTTTGAGAAAATCAGGGCAGTTTTCCTTGATAATTTCTTGAAAGATGATGTCCAGGCTCTTCTTTTTATCATGGCTTTCAGATAGTCCAATAATTTTTAAATCTCTCCTGGATCTATTTTCCAGGTCATTTGTTTTTCCAATGAGATATTTCACACTGTCTTCTACTTTTTCATTCTTTTGGTTTTGTTTTATAATGTCTTGATCCCTCATAAAGTCAATAGCTTCCATTTGCTCCATTCTAATTTTTAAGGAATTATTTTCTTCAGTGAGCTTTTGGACTTCCTTGTCCACTTGGCCAATTCTGCTTTTTAAGGCATTCTTCTCTTCATTGGCTTTTTGGACTTCTTTTGCCATTTGGGTTAGCATCTATTTTTTAAGGTGTTATTTTCTTCAGTATCTTTTTGGGTCTCCTTTAGCAAGTTGTTG
>NW_020954729.1:2568804-2609084 GCF_900497805.2 Vombatus ursinus
TTGCTCATGTTCCCAGCCAATTACTTGACTAGGTAGGTGTCTGCTTCCAGTATGGAGAATGTACTGTCCCAAACTTCAGGGGTTTTGTACTGTTGTTTTCAGAGATACTTCTAGGAACCTGTAAATTTTCAGTTCTTCCAAGGTGGTATGATAAGGGGCGAGGTGTTTACTCCTTTCCTGGCCTGTGCTCTGCTCTATGAGTGACCACAAGCACTCTTTTCTGCCTTGGAACTGTGAGGAGGATTCCCTCTCCACCCCACACCAACGCTCCTCCTCACCCCAGGACCGCCACCCAGGACTGCGACTCAGATCCAAGCATAGGCAAAGCAAAAGAATCCTGCCTCAGCACCATCAAAGAGATCTCTGCAATCCCCCTATGATCAGTCACTTGATCCCCCCCACCATCTGTGGGCCGAGAGTTCTGGAAGCAGCCATCGCCCCCGGGCTGTGCTGGGACTGGGGCCAGAACAAGCTCCTCTCTCACTGAGGTCTGATAGATCTTTCCCACTGATCTTCTAAGTTGTCTTTGGCATTTGTGGGTTGAGAAGACTGGAAACCGCCACAGCTCTCCTTGATTCAGTCCTCTTAGGCCTGCCTGCACAGCCCATGCTGAACTGTGCTCTTCTCCCAGCTCAGTGAAACAGACCTTTACAATCAACCATCCAGGTTGTCTTTGGCTGGAAATTTGTTTCACTCTGTCTTTTTGTGGGTTCTGCTGCTCTAGAATTTGTTTAGAGCCATTATTTTTTTACAGGTATTTGCAGGGGTTTTGGGGAGAGCTCAAGCAAGTCACTGCTTTTACTCTGCCATCTTGTCTCTGCCATCTGAGCTCATTTTTGAAGGAAAGAGATGATTCTAAGAGGTGGAGGTGAGGAGGGAGTGCATTCCAGACTTGGGGGCAGGCAGTGAAAATGGCATAGAGACTGGAGATAGAATGTTGTGTTCGAGGAATAGCAAGACCAATCTGGCTGGACTTAAGTGTGAAGGAAGAAGAGTAATACATAACAAGATTGAAAAGGGAAGTTGAGCCAGGTTTTGAAAGGCTTTTAAAGCCAAACAGAGGAGTTTATAATTGATTCTAAAGGTAACAAGGGGCTACTGGAGTTTACTGGTGGTGATGGGGAAGGGCAGGGAGAAGGAGAGAAGAGAAAGGGAGAGGCAGAATGATTGATTATGATCTAATAAAAGAATTTCAGAATTCTTTATTGTTAATGAAGCTCAAGGAGGCTTCAGGAATTATCAGCAAGGTTCTAAATACTATCTCAAAGTCATCTCCAACGTGTCTACTAAAGCCCAGAGATGCCACAGGAATGAATTAGCTCTGTCTTTCCCAGTTGTTGTCCCTTCCTTGACCCCACCCCAGGACCACTGATACCCTAGCAGAGGGGTCCTGATGCTATGGTGTGAACTAGATCTTCACCTAAAGTAGTCTATAAACCCTGGAGGCAACTATGGAACCTACCTGCTGTCCTGCAAATCTCAGAGATTAGGCAGTAGCCTAGGCCTGCACCTATGGGGCAACTAAAGATCACCCAGACTGCCCCAAGGCAAAATTCTAGAGCAGGGGTGGGGAACCTGCGGCCTCGAGGTCACAAACGGCCTTCTAGGTCCTCTGGTGCGGCCTCTTGACTGAGTCCAAGTTTTACAGAACAAATCCTTTTATTAAGGGGATTTGTTCTATGAAGTTTAGATTCAAAGGGCTGTACTTGAGAACCTAGAAGGCCACTTGTGGCCTCGAGGCCGCAGGTACCTCACCCCTGCCCTAAAGCTATCCTAGGGTCATATTATGGGAACATGTAGTCTGGAAGCAATGCTGGTGTTTAAATACAGGGATGCTGAAGTGATGTTGAAATTTCCTGGAATCTATGTTCTAGAGAAATTACAATGGGTCACTAATGTGAGATGAAAAGTGTCTATGTGGGTAGTTTGCTTAGTCTATAGTAGGAAGGGATACTTCAACGCCTTCACCAAGTTAAGGACTATCCACCATTATTTAGTCTTACTTTCCTGTCTATGTAGACAACTGTGTGGGATTACCAGAAAAGTTCATTCAGGAGAAGGAATGGAGGTTTCAATTCCAGATCTCATGAAATGGCTCTTTTGGCTAATTCACCCCTAATCAGAACCAATAGCACAGATTCTGAGCTTTCTTGCTACAATTTTTATATACCTTCAATGGAACCTGAAACATGTTGGGGTCCACTACAAAAAATGCCATTGGACTGACACCCCTGTGGAGCAATAACATTTCCAAACCTGTCAGCAAAACCAACAACTCTTTCTCTTTATTACTACGTTAAGTGAAAAAACACCACTGTGACTGTATGTTTTGCTCTTTTATATGACAATTTAGGTGGCTCTCTTTACATCAAGCTTTGATAGAAGTAACTGCTTACTTTTATACTTGCAGAAACTTAGGGTCACGGCTAAGAGATCAAAACGTTTATATAGAACACTTTGGTATGGTAAAGAAGGTTAAACAATTAACTCTGCCAGGCTCTTAACTCATCCACTAACTCACTCTATTCTCTACCCTTCTAGCTACAGGATTTTTAAATAAATGTCAGTATCCTTAATCACTCATACCTCTGCAGTTCTCTTTCAGTGGAAGTGTGAAATAAGGCCAGATGCATTTGTAGAACTGTTGTTGTTCAGTCATTCAGTTTTATCGGACTCTGTGACTCCATGGACCACACTGTCCAAGGGGTTTTCTTGGCGAGGACACTGGAGTGGTTTGCCATTTCCACCTCCAATGGATTAAGGCAAACAGAGGTTAAGTGACTTGCCCAGGGTCACACACACACAGCTAGTAAATGTCTGAAGCCAGAATTGAACTCAGGTCTTCCTGACTCCAGGCCCAGCACTCTATCCACTAAAACATCACATCGCTGTCAGGAGATGGGTAACATGCTTCATTACAGGTCCTCTGGAGACATGGTTGGTCATTGTACTGATCAGAAATCTTGAGTCTTTCAAAGTTATTTTTCTTTACAATACTATTGTACTTGCACAAAATGTTCTCCTGCTTTTATTTACTCTACATCAGTTCATACCCTAGGTTTTTCTGAAATTGTCTCTTTCACAATCTCTTATGGCATGATAATCTTCCATTATATATCTATGGTACAATTTGTTTAGTCATTTCCAAATTGTTTAAGCAATTATGGCACTCTCTTAGATTCTAGTTCTTTTTTTTTCCTTTTTTTTTCTCCCTGTTAATCTCCCATTCAGGATCAGAAAGTTTGTTTTATTTGTGGCTCTCCCTTTCTTAGTATTAGCCTTCCTTTTTAAAGACATTTAGGTTCTGAAAGGTGACTTGTTTCCTTCCCCACTATTAGAATTTTAGTACTATATCATCATGATTTCTTGAAATTTGATATCCAGGCTAATTTTTTTGGTCATGGTTTTCAGGCAGTCCAATGATTAAAAATTCTCTCTCCTAGATCTGTTTTACAGTTATTTTTCATATGATACCTTAAAATTTCTTCTACTTCTATTCAGTCTTTCAATTTTATTTTACTATTGTAATCTTCAGGGAATCTGTTGCTTGGGCAAGGTTTTGGACCTATTGTGCTAGGCTGTTAATTCTCCTTCCAAGTCTTTCCTTCATAGCACTCATTTTCTCTTCTAGTTCTTTCCTCTAGCATTCTGATTTCATTTATAAAACCATTTTTAGCTCTTTAAAAAAACAGCTCTTACGTCATTTCTCCTAGGAAGTCTAGTTGAATTTGTTGCTAAGCTGTGTTTTGGTCTTTGTTTACAGATGTTTTGCAGTCATTTCTCTTCTTTTGAGTTACGTCTTAGGAGTCCCTGTTGCCATAACAGCTCTTTATGGTGGGGAAGCATTTTTTTTGTTTACTCATTTTTTCCCAGCCTCACTTCTCAAATTTGGACTTTGTGTTAGAGCCAGGCTCTGTACACTTCTGGAAGGAACATCTGGGCCTTACTTGGTCCTGTGTTATATTCTCTTGGGTCCTACTGCTATATTCTCTGGGTACTGAGCGCTATGTTCTTCAAAGATATCAGGATAAGCTCAGACTGGTGGCCTGTAAGCTTTCAGTGCACCCAAAGCAGTCTGACTGAAAGGCAAAATTTGAACACTGCTCTCAGTGGTCTCTGTGCTCTCAGTGTTCTGCAAGCTCCTGATCTTGGTTTGGGTCTAGGCAACACACCTGTGGTCTTGTCCCGGGTTGAAGCTCCAACAGACTGCACATTCTGATTCTAGCCTCTCTCAGCTAACTGGAAGGCTCTACAGAGCAGAGCAAGAGCAAAAGAAATGCAGATTTCCCTTTGGTCTGAGCTCCCTACACTGGTTACTCAGTTGCGGGTTTCAGATAGAGCTGGGGACTAGACCAGAGCCACACAGCTACTGCTGACTTCTGTTCCTACTCCTTGCCCAGTACACAGCCTCAGTGCCATGACAGCTATTTGCCCTGGTCATTCTTAGATGAAGGTGTGACGCAGGTCTAGGGTACAAGTGAAAGTGTGGCCAGTTGACAGCTATTTCTACGCCCTGATCAGCTTCAGGCCCATCCATGATAGATCCAATACCTTTTCTTACCTTAATGCACAGCCACAGGCCCCAGTTCAATTACTGGGCATGGAGCCTTGCAGCACAGGGATAGAACTACTCTCCTAGAAATCCAGTCTCCAATCTCCACAGACCTCTGTATGTCTCCCTATGTCTAAGCCAGAAAAATGACTTATTGTCATTTTTCCATGCATTTCCTGATTAGTACTGGGTCTTCGTTGGAGTGGGATGGAAGTAGGGGGGAGGGGAGGAAGGTAGACAAGCTGGGTTATATTCCTTTCTCCTATTCTACCATCTTGGCTAGTCTCTCAGGTTTTTTTTTTTTAAATTACAATTTTCAAGGAGTCTAATAATTCTTAAATTATATCTCCTTGATTTGTTTTCTAGGTTAGTAATTTTTGATATCAGATTATATTTGCTTCCATTTTTGCAACTGTTTGATATTGTTCTATTATTTCTTGTTGTCTCATAGAATCACTGATTTCTATTTGGTCTATTCTAGTTTTCAGGGAGTCCATTACTTGGGGAAGGTTTACCACTTTCTCTTCTATTAATTTTCTTTCCAATTCTTTCCTCTAGAAGTTTTATTTCATTTTTTATATTTTGCTTCATTTCCTCTAAATATTCATGTAGTGCTTTTGGAAAATCCATTTTTTCCTTTGAGTATCTGTTTTCAGTTACAGAGATGTTTTCTCCTTTCTGAGAAATACTTGGATAAGCAATAATTTTTTTATACATGTTGATGTCTTCTTTGGTTTACTCATCTTTCTAATCTTGGTTCTTAAACTGAGGCTTTGTGCCAGGTACAAGTTCTGCCTCCTGCTATGCTTTTGGGTAGGGTGGTCTGTCCTCCTTGGGCTCACCCTGGGTCACCTGGGTTTCTATATTGACTTCCAATTCCTGAGGTCAGGCCCCACTAAATTTTTGAGGTTCAGAGTACTAGACCTTGAGGTCTTCTATGGGTCTCAGGACAGAGTGCTAAGGACCACTG
This sequence comes from Vombatus ursinus, assembly GCF_900497805.2. NCBI lineage: Eukaryota > Metazoa > Chordata > Mammalia > Diprotodontia > Vombatidae > Vombatus > Vombatus ursinus. The sequence goes on from NW_020954729.1 coordinate 2,574,327, forward strand.
GAGCCCCTGGGCATGTGGGGTGTCCTGAGAATTGCCATCTCACAGTGATCTCTGCCATTCTACAGGGCTACCAAAGCCCCACCCTAGAGCCTTCTTGGGGTACTTTCCATTCTTGCTGCTTTCAGACACAGAGCCCTGCAAGCTACATTTGTATTTGGCCTAGTTGCACTTGGGAAGTTAGAGGTTTGTTTGCATGTGCTGACACTGGCTTTACCAGGCTTCTGGCTGACTTTCTGTGTAGTTGTGGTTGAAGAATTATCTTACAGTAGTTTTCATTAAACATTTTGGTTATTATTCTGTAAATTTCAGGTTTTTTGCTAGAGTAGGTATATGGGAAATAGGCAATCTGCTTCCACTGGAACAGCTGTATTGACCAGAAGTCTGACAATGAACTTTACATAAAGAAAAAAAGGAGTCAAGCTATAACCCTGAACCTATATATCACTCAGCCAGGACATGCCCCAAGAAGGGGGTTTAAAGAAAGGTCCCATATACATCAAAACATTTATAGCAGCACTTTTTGTGGGAGCAAGGAATTGGAAACAAAGGAGATGCCCATCAACTAGAGAATGGCTAACAAAATTGTAGCAAATGAATCTAATAGAATTATCACTGTGGTTTAAGAAATGACTGAAAGAATTCAGAGAAGCATGGGAAGACTTATATGAACTAATGCAAAGTGAAGTAAACAGATCCAGGAATACAATATACACAATGACTACAACAATGTCCATGAAAACAGGGAACAAACCTCCAAATCGAATGCTGTGAAATAATGACCAACTGTGTCCCCGAAGAAGAAATAAAAAGTGTACCTCCCTTCATTCTTTGCAGAGATAGGATACTATGGGTGTGGAATATTGCATATACTGTCAGATTCAGTTGATAAATGGGTTAGTTTTGTTGAATTGCTTTCCTCCCTCCTTTTCATTCTTGTTAAAAAGGATGATATTTTAGGGGCAGCTAGGTGGCGCAGTGGATAGAGCACCAGCTCTGAAGTCAGGAGGACCTGAGTTCAAATCCCGACTCAGACCAAACACTTGACACTTACTAGCTGTGTGACCCTGGGGAAGTCACTTAACCCCAATTGCCTTAAAAAAAAATTATGATATTTTACTGGGTAGGGGAAAGGGGGATATATTCGGAAATGTGGGTGATACACAAAAAAATCAATAAAAACTTAAACATTTTTCTTAAAAAAGAGGCTACTGTTGTCCTAAAGAACTGGCATGTGGAAAGTAGCAAGTCAGAATTTCCCCACTGCTCTGGTTGCTCGGCTCATTCACAGTCTGCTGTTAGGACCACTCCTGACAAGATGCCACACATACATCCCTGCTTTGCCCTGTAATCACTAAGTCCCTACTACCTTTCATTTGCTTTGAGCATAGGCAATCTATAACATCTGAAAGCCCTGCAGATACAGTCCAAATGACCACTACCCTTCTCTCCCTTTCTCTCCTTTTTTCCCTCACCATCATTGGTCAAATGTATTTTTCCCTACAGGTCTTTACTTCCTTCCACCATATCAATTTTCAGCAGTGACTATGAGATTTTCTCTGGTATGCAATGGCTGATTTGGAAATTTACAAATTTGCAATGCAATGAAAAAGGCTGGCAAAGACTAAGCTAGAACCACAGTCACCCTGGTTCCAAAACCATATAGCGTTTTTTAAGAATATAACTTGCAAGGTGAAGACCCAATTAAGCTCTCAAAACTGCTACAAACTTTACTGTTTTGTAGGGTTGACATGTTCTAGGTCAGGGGTTCTTAAGCTTTTTTGTGTCATGAAGCCTTTTAGGAGTATGGTGAAAACTATGGACTCCTCAGAATAATGTTTTTAAATGCATAAAATACGTAGAATTACAAACGAAATAAATTATATAAAAATGCAGATATTAAAATATTTAAAAACAAGCTCACAGACCTCAGGTTAAGCACTCCTATTCTAGATCATCCTAAACCTTTTGCTCTCTGTCCCCTACAAACATCAAACCGTCTTCCTATATTTCTTCCATGTAAAGCTTTCAGGTTCCATACTGTTTTATATAAATCCAGTCATTGATACTTGAGTAGCAAAAATACTGGGTAGCATGCATATTTGACCTACTGTGAACTTAATGACAAAAGAAAATTAAAGACACAGTTTATGATCTCTAATCATTCATAGTCATCTCTAGGCTCTTATGTTCTACTTACCGTTTCCAAGCTTCTTAAATACAAGCGATAATTGGTGATGTAAACTCGTCCTTTAATGGGGCCATTGAATGGACATATATAAATTACTTCTTTGTCTATTGAAATAAAAAAAGTATCCAAGTAAGAACTAGAAAGGTTTAAAGTAAGCACTGGCAATGTTTTCACATGATCATGCCAAGGAAGTATAAAGCATTAGAGTAAATCAGTATGTGACACATCCAGGGTAGGAGGAATGTCTCATCAAGCTTTCCCACAGTGATCATGACACCTGAGGCAAGGAAGGAGCTAAGCATTTGGGCCTGCTGAGCTCTGGTTTAAGACACACAAATATTACAATGGTAGTTTTTGGTAATTAATGGATTCCTAGGAAAAGGAAGTCTGTCAAATGTTCCTAATCTATCCTCCCCTTGAAGACTTTAGAGAAAGGCTCAGCTAAGTTTAAGCTCAAATATTTAAGTACTAAAAAGACATAACAGAGGATAGTGACTGAGTCTGCAGTAGGATGAAGCATAAGGAAAAACTAAATTAGAAGGCTGAATGTATTTATGGAATAACTTGAATTACTTAACTGCTTTTCATTTTTTATAATTGATATCCCTTTTCTGCTCAAGTATAAAACCAGTAATAACTAGTAAGTCTACTTCACAGTAACTTAAATGACAACCTTGAAGTGTTATCAAGATTAAGGTTCTGCCTACTATAAATGGTGTTGACAATTATGTATTATTCCTTCACTTGGGACAATAACAATGAGTTGGATAGAAATTTTGCAGTGCTTTTCCCTCAGTAGGTTAGGTGCACACTTTTTACCTAGTTCCCTTTAAGGTCAAAAGTACAACCTCGCAAGCATGAATTCTGTATGTATGGACTATGGCCATGGACTAACACTTATCTACTGTGCCAAGTTAAAAGGGCCCAATGTTGTAACCTTGACCTCATTAGTCCCATGTATGGTAAGCAATTCAGACATCATCTCCACAATTTCCTCCCCGAAACAATGTTTAATGAACTTTGTTTTCAGTATTGAGTGGTATTAGTTAGGTCTGAAAGATAATAATAATGTATCCTAAAGCGCAAGTACGCAAGCCCTACACTGTCTGCAAATTACAAAATGCTTTTCAGCAATAACATTCCATGAGGACTATTCCTTGAGATTGCCTAGACCAGGGACGGGGAACTTGCGGCCTTAAGGCCACATGTGACAGCCTCCTAGGTCTCTAAGTGTGGCCTTTTGACTGAATCCAAATTTTAATTGTGTAAAATTTAGATTCAGTCAAAAGGCCACACTTAAAGACCTTGGAGGCCACAGGTTCCCCACCTCTAGCCTAGATGCAATACACATTGATTTGACTTGCTGACTTAACATGCTTTGTTAAGCAACACGCATCTTCTCTTAAGTGGGTAACTTGTAGAACACTTTTAAGTCTTGCCAAGAATTAGAAGCACAGCACTACTTCCAGGTTGAAAAAGTTACCAGAACAGCCTAACACATGTGATATAAAAAAAATCCCTTGGAGCAGAATAAGGCATCTCTAATCAGATAGGTGGAGGGTAGGGGTGGGAGCGGCGTTAGTGGGCAGTAAATAATGTTAAAAAACAAAAGCGGTATTTATTTTTAAAAATAAAGAAAAAGTACCCTAGCAAAAGAGTTCCCAGTAGGGAAAAATGCCTCCTACAGCTTTCCACAATTAGTAAGTACACAGGATGTCATAGGAGTGAGTATGAAACTGATACAGGAATATTATAAGAACTGAAACTTATGGTATCAGTACTTGGCTTAGATAAAGCTCATGGATATTCCTGTAGTCTCCTATTTGAATGATCTGACCACTACAAAGAAAGTAGCATCTTTTTAAGGCTGAAATATCATGAAAAAAATAAACTAATGATAACCAACATCTTATCCGGAAAATCACTTCCCACCAGGATAGTTTCAAAATATAATTTGTTAATCTATAAACCTATCAGGTTTTCAGAATGCTACTTTCTAGCTGCTGGACTTTCTAATTTTAGGGTTAATAAGAGATCATGGCTAAGGATATTAGATTTTTATTTTAATAATTTGCAAATTAGTATGTACAGTAGGTATATTTACTATTCTAAGTAAAGAAATATTTACATTTTAAAACCTGGAGGCTGAATAACTTAATATCATGTTGGACTTACCATATAAATAGTCAGTTTTGAGCTCACAGAGGGAAATTTCTAGAGATAAATACCAAATTTCCTAAACAATCCTGACTTTGGCACAGAAAAATAGCAATTATAATCAAGTTAACACAACATTATTGAAATAGACATAACATCAAAGAGCCAACGAAAGAAATAAAGTTCTCTCTTAACAGCCCTGAATAAAAGTGCCTGATTTGTCTAAATTTAGTCTTTAGAAGATAAGACCTAAGTGATCAGAGCCACATGACATTTCTGGACACTTCATCAATTTCTAACAATCCTTACCCGTAATTCTGGTTTCTCCCGGAAGTCGAGGAATTTCTTCACAGAGGTCTCGAGTGAATCCATCTCTTGAGCTCTGAAATAAAACAGGAGCATCAGAAACAACTATAATGCCTTGCACAGGTTCTATAGATCTCAGAAACACAAACTGAGCTAGAAAGACACCTTTTAAAAAAAGAAAAAAAATTGAAGAAAAACGAACATTAATAATGGTGTAAAATTAGTGAATCATATTCAAATAAAAATATAACAAATGTTTAGTATCAATATTCACTTGCTATGCAATTGCTGGTCTGTTTTTAAAATAATATTGGAATACTTTTCAAAAAATGGCTTTGCCAGTCAGAAGATTCAGTTTTTTTATGTTATTCAAATTAAAGACATAGTGGCTTTGCACAGCCAACAAAAACCTGATTTCCAGCTCTGACATGAGAGTTAAAAACCAAACACTAAAAACTTTTCTAGATTTCCCATTATTCCCAGAAAAATGTTAGCATAAGCATAACAGGCAAGACTGTTCTGGCAAGTTTCCTGCATACAATATGTAACATTCATCAGAGTAATCTTATAGTTTATGATCAAGGGAAAGTTTCGTTTCAGTGTGGTGTCAACTCACCGGCATGACAAATCAGCCTCCTCTCAGGTCCAGCTCATCACATATATTAAGTTTCAGAGTTTGCTAAAATGATTTCTCCCAAAGGTAACTGAGTAAGAAGCCAAGCTAGCTTGTCTAGTAACCTCTAGCTCTCTCTTAAGGCCTGGCACACTCACATAATATGGATACAAGTGGGGAAAAAAAAAGAGGTCTCTTGTGACCTCAGGGTTTACTTGTAATCCTAGTTTCCCTAGTGACTGGTGAAGTACAAGAACCCACCTAATAAACCATCAAGCTTCAGGAGGGCTCTTTGGTGCTTTTCATGTACGTCTTTCACTTCTTTCTCTCCATGGTTTTGTCATTTTCCAATTTGCATTTAATTCATGTGTAAATGCCATAAATACCTTAGTGTGAATTTCAGAGAAGTGTTCAGCCCACCCCCTCCAGAGAGGGGCTTCAGTTGGAGAATGCCAGAGGCTCCTCTGACCACCTGTTTTCTTTCAGATTAGAAGCAAGTTTACAGGCCAGCCTTAGAAAAATTTAAATTGCATTTGTTTGCAGCAAGCTTGTAATGCACATTTTAATGAGGAGAATATTACACATTGCTTCAAGCCAGGAATGTCTTTCTACCACCAACCCCCCCCCAAAGAAAACTAAGTCATGAATCATGAAACTGAGGAGAAACTGACACTGGCAGTTAATACTTCATTTCACTAAGAAGCAGCAGACAGAGAAACATAACTGCTCTGCGGATCTTTTGAAAACCAAATTACTGGGCCAGTGGGAGAAAGCATTAAAGATCACCAAAAAAAAAAAAAGCATCTAGATAACTGAATGAAATAGGCTATATAGGGAGTCCTAAAAGTCTTAGTGCAGTTTTAAGCTATTAAAACTTTAAACTGCAATACGACTACTTTTGGGACACTGTATATCTTAGGAGAGTGGTGTCAATCTCAAATAGAAAGAAGGGCCTCAATCCGCACATCCCAAGATCTCTGACGGCTGCATACTGACTTAGTATGAAAATGTAATGTTTTATTATATTTTTATTGATTTTGTTAAATGTTTCACAATTACAGTTTACTTTGGTTCAGGCAGCACTCAGGAGTGTCTGCCACCTCCATTTGAGGATATTAAAGTAAACCTATTACAGTCTGTTTCCCTAGGTTACCATGTGAATTTCACACTGATCCAGTATGATGCTGTTCAAAGATTTTGAGTTGGAAGAGTTGAGTTCCAGACCCAGCTCTGTTATAACAAGAAGCATAATAAAGAGCTTCAAGGTTTGCAAAGTGCTATTGCTGTCCCTATTTTACAGATAGGAAACTAAGGCAAGCAGAGTTAAGTAACTTGCCCAGGGTCGTAAGTTTGTTGTTGTTCAGTCATTTTAGTTGTATCTGACTCTCCGTGACCCCATTTAGGGTTTTCTTGGCAAAGATACTGGAGTGGTTTGCCATTTCCTTCTCCAGCTCATGTTATAGATGAGGAAACTGAGGTAAACAGAGTGAAGTGACTTGCCCGGGTCACACAGCTGCTAAGTGTCTGAGGCCAGAGCTGGACTCAGGAAGAGGAGTTTTCCTGATTTCAGGCCTAGCGCTTTATATACTGCAGCACCACATGTGGCCCCAGCTAGTAAGTATCTGAGGTCAAATTTGAATTCAGGTCCTCTTGACTCAAGCAAGGCCCAGCACTCTATTTATCTTTGGCAAATCACTTAACCTTTTCTGAGTCTCAGTTTCTTCATCTGTAAAATGGGGGTTAAAGTACCTATCCTACTTACCTCACAGAGTTTTTATGAGTATCTAAGCAATTAATAAAAAGTGCTTTGAAAAGTATAAAGGGCTTCATAAATATAAAATACATTACTTCAGTATAAAAGCAAATAGGGAAGGATCTGATTTCAATCACCAGTTTAGGGAGCTCCCTCCATCAATATACAGTCATCTATGACTTAGTAGATAAATCCTAGAGAGTTGCCTGAGGCAGAGAGTTTCAGAGACTTGTTGGGGTCAAATGGTTAATATATGCCAGACACCTGTTTTAAACCTGAATCTTTCTGACTTCAATCCCATTCTATCCACCATATCACACTGTCTCATTTCAATACAATAACAGAAGAAAAATACAAGTGAATGACTGATTAATGGACGGAATATAAAAACAAGCAGAGAAGCTGTACTTACCCTCCTAATAGAATCGTTCTCCAAGGAGCGGGAGTTATATTTAGGTGTGGATGCTGAAGCCATACTGGAACATTTGACAAGAAAGATAACATTTAAGCATTATGTGAATTTGTGTATTGAATCAAAGTATAAATAATAATTAGAACTGGAATACCATATATTTTCCAATTCATTGCAACAAATACTTGTTAAACTCTCGACACATTGTGAAGTGGGGTGGGTGAGAGAAAAAAGAGATCATGTTTAAATGAGGTCCCTGACCTCATGGAGCTTATAGTCTAATAGAAAATGACACACATATAAGTAAATACAGCCCAAAATAATACATGAGTTTACCACAGAGAGTCAAGAGGACCTGAGTTCAAATCTCAGCTCTACTGCTTAGTATCTCAGTGACTATGGATAGACTACTTAATCTACGGTCCTCAGTTTCCTTATACATAGATTTATATATGCATATATATTTGACTATTCCTTCTTCCTCTCAATCTATGATCCTGCGATGAGTATATTATAAGCAAAGTACTACGTATGGTGGGGTCTCATCCCTGACTAGAAGAATCAGGAGAGATTTCCAGAAAAGCTCAGTCTTTTGGACTTAATGGATGGGCAAAAATTTAACAGGCTGAGTGGGGAGGATGTTCCAGGCACAGGGAACAAAGTGAACAAAGGCATGGAGGTGGGAAAACACACAAAGGTGTAAGGGAGAGCAAGTAGTTCAGTCTAGATGCAGTATTGAGCACGTGGAAAGGAACAGTATGATAAAATACCAGTCAAAGATTTTGAAGGCCTTTTGAACTTCAGGCAAAACAATCTGAACTTTATTCGGCAGACATTAAGGATTCATTGAAAGATTTTGAGCAAAATAGTGACCTGACCATATCTCTTCATATGGAACAGTAGCCTGGCAGCTCTAACAGAAAAGACAGATTGAAGCAGGAAGAAAATGGAAGGAAAACTTAATAGGAGGCTATTCCAAGAGTCCAACCAGGTGGTAATTAAGGGTATAGTACCTGATTAGGAGCAACAGAAAAGAAGAGGGTGACAGATGCTGGACATGTTAGAGAAGTAACTGACAGGATGTGGGAAGCTGAGGAAAGAGTAAAAAATGACACCAAAATTTTGAACGCCAGAGATCTAACTACATGATTATGTATACTTAAATCTTGTAGCTAATAATTTTCCCCACTTTATTACAGTGACCTCTTGCTAAGTGTTCTTTTCCCAAGAAACCACATATATTGTTTAGCACATTCCTAAAAGCCCATGTTTTATTCACATTTATACACATGAAATTTAAATGGCTATTACTGCAAAGTACTATCTGAAACACTCATGTATTTGATAAACATTTTTATCAGGCCTCAAAACCATATATCCTAAATTTTATAGACAAATGGAATAGTGAAATAACTAGGGCATTAAGGAAGAATCGAGAGTTTAACATGCATCTCCAAAGAACTACAAGCCATTAGTACATAAAAATATTTCTCCAAATTACTACTAAAAAACAAATCAAAACAACTCCAAGGTTTTACCTCATATCCAGAAAATTAACACAGATAAGAAGGGAAGAATCAATGTTGGACAATTGCAGAAAAACAGACACACTAACACATCATTAGTGGAACTGTGAACTGATCCAAAAATTCTGGAAAGCAATTTGGAATTATGCTAAGAAAGTGACTAAAATGACAGCAGTGTTTGCCCCAGAGATCCCATTGCTAGATATATACACCAAGGAGGTCGATATAAAATGAAAGGCTCCATATACACCAAAATACGTATAGCAGTACTTTTTGTAGTGCCAAAGAAATAGAAACAAAAGTAGGTGCCCATCAATTGAGGAGTGGTCAAACAAGCTGTGGTACATGAATGCAATGGAAAATTAGCAAACTATAAGAAATAATGACTATGATGGATACAGAGAAGTATCAGAAGACTTATGTGAACTGAAACAAAGCAAAATGAAGAAAACTAGAAAAAGAACATACAAGACTACAATAATATAAAGAGGGAAAAAACAACAAAATGATTTTAACTGAATGCCATGAAGTTATAATGACTAAGCTTGATCCCCAAGAAGAGAAAAAGTACCCCCTCCATTTCTTTGCAGAGGTGGGGACTATGGGGGTGAAACACAGCACATGTCTGACTTTTTCAATGTGTTGGTTGGTTATGCTGAACTGTTTTTCTTCTGTTATAAAGAATGGCTCTCTCAGAGTGGGGAAACATATACTGGGAAATGTAGGAGATATTAAAAATAAAATAAATCAATAAATTTTTCAAAGAGTTTAACATGATATATTCTTCAAGTTAAAAGGTTTTAAGAGTAGAATGGTTTGATTTAAATTAGTCTAAATTTGTCAGGAAAACATGATTTAATCATTCCTTCCTTGAAAAAATATATTCTTTTATATAACTAATACATATTCCTCACAATTTAGTTAGTGCCAGGGGACTTATTTTTAGAAGGGATGCAGTATGCATTTTAAAGCTGTGCTTTATTTGCTTTTTTTTTAAGATCAATGTGACCTCCAAATAAAATCTGCATTATAGAATAAAAAACAAGTTTCAATTGTATTGGTTCAGTTCTCATGAGAGGAGCAGCTCCATCTACTGTATGTTTTTAAATGCAAGGATGAAGACAGAATGAAGACAGCTCGGCTGCACTACAGCTATTTCTGCTGTCCCCAAAAGACCAGAAAAGAAGCTTCTTACATTTATTGATTGAACAAACAACATATGAAAGTCTGATCAAGACCTGACCAAGAAATTGATTTTTTAAAAAAATTTAATCAATAAACCAGACAGCCAAAATTTAGACTATAAATAAAAGCTTAAAATAGGTCATTACAAAGACTTGAAAGTACAGTATAATGAGGCTAGGCTACTTGGATATGCAAACAGACCTGCAGCTTGGAAACCTGACAAACCAAGTCATTAGAGGGGTCCCTGAGGTAGTCAAGAGGGTTAAAGGCTGGCAAGAAGACAAGCAGCAAAGAATCTCAATGACATCATGGGAAGAGGAACTCTCTCTTGAATCTCCTAACCTCTAGCTGAAGATCTGGCTAGAAATGACAACCCTCACGAATCTGAGCATTGTTTCTCAACCACCAAAATTTGTCCACAGCTAGGGAAGGTAGAATCCATCTCGAAAGACAAACAAGGTGACAGAAAAGTACAACATATGGAAGAAAGAAGATAAGTGATCAGAGTAGGAGGCTGGGATGAGAAGAAGAGAAGATAAAGAGAAATTTATTTCCACCCCCTCCCAGTTCCTCTTCCTTTCCTTCTTTCCTTTATTCCTTCCTTCTCTTTTCCTCTTTTTTCAGTTTCTCTTAGAGAAACTGAAACAAAAGGGTTTCTATCTCTCTTCTTTTCTTAATTTCTTTTTTCTACTTTTCTTCTCTATTCTTTTTCTTCTTTCTTTCCCTTTCCTCTATTCTTTCTTTCTCTAAAAGAGGAAAAGTTAAACTTTCGAGCTCTCTGACTGAAAAAAGGAAAAAAGAGAGTTGTTCTTTTTAATTTTTTTCCTATCTGATTTTCTCAGAGAAATTTTTTTCTGTTCTTTCTCTCTCTAAAGTTACTTTCCCTTTCTCTAAGAAAAACAGAGCACGTTACTCTTTTTAAAGACTGTCTTGCTTTTTCTTTTACTCTGCTTTGTTTGTTTTTGGAGAAAAACAGTTTCTCCCACCCCTTCTCCCCCCTCCTTTCCTTTCCTCTTCCTCTCCCCTCTCATCCCCCCTCCTCCTCCCTTCTGTTTCTCTAAGAGAAAGAGAGAGAAAATGAAAGCTTCTCTTTCCTGTCCCTCTCTTTTCTCTAAAACTACAAAAAATTAGTCCACAGCTCAGGAAGGTAAAAACCATCTCCCTAGAGAAACAGGTCAACAGGAAAGTACTGAGCTCTAGCACAACATGTAGAAAGGGAAAGGTAAATGATCAGAGCTAGAGGATGGGAAAAAAGGAAGGGGGAATGGGGGGGGAAGGTTTCTAGTAGCCAAATCCCTGACCTCTCTTCTTCAAGAGACTAAAGGAGTTGTGCAACCAATGGAAGTGGCTTTGAACTTGCACAAGTTGGGCTAAGAGCTTTTAAAAACGTCATTATTTTTCTCTTCTCTAGTGTTCTAGCGTTCCAGAAGGGGAAACAATCAATAATCAACTTGGTGCCTCTTTATTGTGAATAGGGCCACTAGTAGGGAAGGCTTGGCTCTTCTAAGTGTTTAACATTGCTTGGCAATATTTAATAACACAAGGGAAAAACAAAGACTCAAATTGATCAACAGGGGTGAGCTGGGCTGGTCTCCTGGGGCTGGCTCGAGGACTAAAGAAAAAGTCTTGATTGTAATGTATTAATAGTGTTAGTGTGAAAAGATGTTGGTTGGGACAACTGTATAAGAGGCATGCCGATATGGGCAAAGGGGGATTGTATTTCTCTTAATCACATGTACTGAATTTTAATTTGCTAGGTTTTTATTTTACCTTGAGAACTGTTTTGGTCAAATAGAAGGGTATTTTCCCCTAGTTTTTTTCACTTTTCCAGTGAAGTGGAAGTGAAATTCAAGAATATTATTATACCTAGAGCTTCTTTGAATAGCATGAAATTTGAAAAATAAGTAAATCTTTCCAGGTGATTTCTAAAAGTTTTTTTTCTTTTGTCTTAACTTTTAGATTGAACATCAAAGAATTTCAAGTTATATCTGCGGTTGTCTTTTCCTGAGCTTAGTGTTTCTATCCTTGAAAAACAATGTCAATTAAATGAGAGTTCCATTCTATAATTTGAATGCCAGTTAACCCATAATTTACTGTATCAACTTCTGCTGATTTGCAGTACTTAGGGTACATAATACTTTGTGACACTGTATAAACAAGGCTTTTAGATTATTAGGCCACCTAAGATGACAAGCAAATTGAAAACAAGCCTTAATGTTTTTTCTCCCTAATAAAAACAATTTGGGAAAGTTGGAAAAAGGTATTAATATTTCCACCAGTTTTGAAAACATTTTGTGATGTGCCACTATTCATTTATTTCTACTTTTTTCTGGCTTTTAGCTCTTTCAAAAAATAAAATTCCATCAAAAACTAACAACGATCATTTGTTTTATCTCATACACTTGTCCTCTGACCTAACCCGGCAGATTGCTTCTAAATGAGAAAGAACATTCTCCGGCTATGGAAAAGAATAGCGTACTATCTCTCTTATTCTAAGATTATGCTTCTAACCTACAGACAACACCATTAGGCTATGTTTTGTCAAAATGATGTCCGTCCAACTGCAAAACTGCAAGGACTAAGTTTACAATGACAATAGACAGCTTCAGGGCCAGTCTATTCTCTCTCCCAAAACTAATAGCTCATTGCTCGTGTATCCCCTGGCTACCTCATCGATTAACACATTGCACTCCCAAACCATCTAGGTTGGTGATTTTAGATGCAACCATTTCAAAAGTTTTGTGAACCAGGGTAAGCAAAAGTAATCCCAACATGGTCAATCTCACCTTTTCCAAAGCTAAAACAAGTCTTTCCAGCTACCTTCTTCTAAAGTGTGCCCATTACCAAGATCAAAAGCAGATAATACTAGACTCACTCTGTGTACCTGTTCTTGTAGGGTTCCTAACAGAGTCTTAGTATATTACCTTTTATTTGGCTCCAAGTACCCAGAACTATGCCATAAGTTTCTTGGGAGTAACGTTAACTAGCATCTACTTGAAAACAATAAGAGAAGAGATAAAGTATTTACTGTCTATAACAAATATGAATATAAAAATTAGGATCTAATTATACTGGTTTCCTAAAAAATAAGATAAAATAAAAACCAAAATCTAGAGCTATGTCACACCATATCACAGGATCAAATATTTAGAGCTGAATGGGAACATGGGCATCATCTAACTAACCCTCTCACTCTATAAAAAGGAAAAGCCCAGAGAAGTTGTGACTCACCCAATATCACACAGCTAGTGTGATATTGCTAGAATTTGAACCCTCTGACTCCTAAATCCAGAGCTCTTTCTTTTGTGCCATGTATAAAAGTTGAAAAAACAAACAGACAGTGATGTGCTATTTATTCAGCTGTGCGACCTTGGGCAAAGCATTTAACTCTTTGGGCCTCAGCTTCCTCATCTGTAAAATTAAAGGGTTGGACTGAATGATTTCTGAGTTCCACCACAGCTCATCACCAGAAGGTTGGTCACATGACCCATGGGAACAGAGTCTATATAATCAGTTCTAACATATTACCTTTTCGTACACTCAGAAATTCCCTCTGATTTTGTTTCATATCGATCTTTACAGTTATTTTTAAAGATCCTAGTTCCATAAGACACATGACAACCTTTGGCCAAAAGCAGTAAGATTCTGAGCCAGTAAGGAATGTGCTTTGGATTATTTAAACTTTTCCTATACTGGTGAGGGTCTTGGAGAAATTTAGTCACAGAAATGCTTGTGACCAATGACAAAGATGTTCAAGATACCTGACTAGGTTATACATGTACAGTGTGGCTTTGGAACATCTTCCTATGTTTACCCTACTGATTTCTGTCAAAGTACTTGCTGAAGGAAAATGCTTTGTAAATCCTTTAGGAAAACACCCACTTCCAATTTCTGGCACTTCCAGGAGCAAGATAAAGATGGTCAAGTTCAAGAACTACACTCACAAAAAACTGAAACAGTATCAAGAAGCCAAGGTCAAACATCTTACATCCTATATCAAGATTAACTCTAAATGGATACATGACTTAGTTATAAAAGGTGACATCAAAAGGTAATGAGAGAAGCAAGGAAGAATTTACCTTTCTGATCTATAGACAGAGGAAGAATTTATGACAGCATTACAGGAGATAAAATGAACAAATCTGATTATATAAACTTTTTAAAAAACCTGTACAAACAAAACCAATGCAGTTAAATTAGAAGGGAAATGGGCAACTGGAAGAAAATCTTTGCAGTAAGTTTCTCTGATAAAGGTCTCATATCCAAAGTATTGTAACAATTAAAATTAAGGTAGACTGAGGCACATGAGATCTGAGCATGATCAATTTATTAGTAAAGAGTGAATTTACCAATAAATAGGATGTCAGCTTCCTCGCAGAAGCCAAGACTCCTATGAGGGGGATGGTTCTCATTTATAGTTTTGGGGAGGACAAAACAAAGAACTGGACTTTGTAGGTGGGGAGCAAGTTAGATTGGTTAAAAGGGCTTGACATCATGAATGGCAAAACCAATATAACTGGTTACAGAGCTGAGGCATGGGAAACAATATGATTGGTTGGGAATTGGGAATAAGGAGCTACCAACAATCCCTTCCTTCCCTCCTGTGACTAAGAAATGTTCATTGTTCAAGTCTACTTGCAAGGTCAGAGATAGTGGACCAGTCCTCTTTGGATAACAAACCAGACATCCTAGAAGTATAGCTTATTGGTATAAAGATCCTAGACCAGAGTAGCATTTGTCAGGGACCAGAGTCCAGTAAGTTTTTAAAGAAAGAAATCCAAGCTAGCAACAGACATAGGAAAAAATGCTCCAAATCAATAGTAATTAGAGAAATAAAAATTAAAGAAAGCAACTCTTAGGCTCTCACATCCATTAGATTGGTGAAAATGACAAATGCTAGAGGAGCTGTAAGAAAACAGGCACACATATTCTTAGTTAGGGGAGCTGTGAATTGGTCCAGCCACTCTGGTTTTTTGTTTTTTTTTTGTTTCTTTTTTGCTAGGCAATGGGGTTAAGTGACTTGCCCAGGGTCACACAGCTAGTAAGTGTTATGTGTCTGAGGCCGGATTTGAAATCAGGTCCTCCTGAATCCAGGGCCGGTGCTCTATCCACTGAGCCACTTCGCTGCCCCCTTTTTTTGTTTTTTTGTTTTTTGTCCAGGCAGTCCGGAAAACAATTTGGAACTATGCTCCAGAAGTCAGTAAACTGTGCATACCCTTTGACCCAATGATACCACTATGAGGCATACATTCCAAAGGAATCAGAGATACTGGCTCATTTCATAGTAGCAAAAAACTAAAACTAAGGAGGTGCCCAGCTTTTGGGGAATGACCAAACAAATTATGGTATATGAATGTAATGAACTGCATAATAAGAAATGAAGAAATGGACAGTTTCAGAGAAAACTGGGAAGATCCTGTATGGACTGACACAGAGTGAAGTGAACAGAATCAAGAGAACAATTTTTATAATAACAACAACACTGTAAAGACAAACAACTTTGAAAGACTGATCCATACAATGATAAACCAGGATTCCAGAGAACCAGTGATGGTGCCCACCTCCTGACAGGGGTGATGGGATTCAAAATGCAGAATGGCCAAATGAAGGAATGTTCTTTGTTTGATTATGCATATCTGTTATTCAGGTTTTCTTTTTCTTCCTTCCTTTCTTTCTTTTTTTTTCCCAGTTGTTCACATGGGGGGAGGAGGAAGAAAAATGCTTATTAATTGGAAAAAATAATAAAATTAAGCAAAAAACAACATAAAAAGAAGTCCACATCACAGAGCCATGCATGTCTGAAGTATGTTAACCTCAAGTTTCCAAGAGGCATAACAAGAAAGGACTAAAGAAGATTTGGGCCACTAATACTAAAGCCTGTACCCAAGCAGAGACGAATGAGGCCTTTAGCAACACACTCTCCAAGGCTAAGACTTTCAAACCCACAATCAACAAAGTGTATGGAGCCCAAAGTCACCACAAAAATATATAGGCTCCAAGGTCACCAAGCCTACTGTGGTCAGAACCTGAACCTGCTACCCTAATGTCACCCTGCCTACTGAGCCCTAAGGTATTCAAACCCAAGGTTGTATGAGCCCTGGGACCCCTCAAAACTTTCAGTCCCAAGCCTGTATGCTTTAAGGCAAAAGTACTAGTATGAACTCTGAATGGCAATTTTTCCCCTATGATATCATTATACAAAAAGGAAGTAGGAAGGCAGAAGAAAAACAAATCAGCAACTTTTCTACATGAACTAGCAATTTTTTTTATATAACTAAGTTAATACTTTCAAATATCCAAAAGCCAACCTGTAAAGATATCACCTCCTCCCACCCACCCACCCACCCACCCACCCACACACACACACACACACACACACACTTAAGGGGGATCAGTCAACTCACCACCAGGGGACTTAGTATCTGAGAGTGAACAAAGGTCTAAAATAAGAAGATCAAATTGTGCCAACGTACCAATCACTTGGCATGTACGGATACTACCATCCAGAAAGTACACAAGTTTGCTGAATTGAATTTCTGACTCTAATAAGAAAACTTTTTGTTGAATTTCCCTCTAAAGTTGTATATTCCAGAAAAATTATTTTTAATGGTTACATGTGAAACATTATATAGAGGCAAAATTTAAAGAAAAAATAACATGTCAATAGCAGCAGTAGCAAGGAGAGGGCTAAGTTCTACATAATACTCACTTTTGAACTTCTGCACCAATATCCTATTTTAAAGGCTTTTTCAATTTTCATTTTTTATTATGAATTCAACACCTACTTTCCACAGTCACCCACTTATAGAATTGCAGTCGAAAGGGACCTCAAGGGTTGTCTAACTGGACCTCTCACCATGCATACATAAGAGGCAGCTGGTGGCACAGTGCACAGAGCACTGAACCTGGAGTCAGGAAGACCTAAATTAAAATCTGGTCTCAGACACTTACTAGCCGTGTGACCTTGGGCAAGTCACTTCACCTCTGCCTGCCTCAGTCTCTTCGCCTGTAAAATGGGGATAACAACACCACCTATCTCACAAAGTTGTTGTGAAGATCTAGTGCTAGAAGGGTTCTCAGTGGTTATCCAGTGCATTTAACTGATGAGCAAACTGAGGCTCCCAACCTCATGTGACTGGGCAAATCACTCAACCTCTCTGGGTTTCAGTTTATCTATAAAATGGGCAAGCTGAACTAAATTTTAACCTTTCTTTGTACTGTAGACTTCTTTTGGCACTCTGATAAAGCCAATGGATACATCCTCAGAATAATGGTTTTAAATACATAAAATTACACACACTGAAATACAGTTATCAAGAGATTTTTTTTGGTAAAGTTTGTAGAGTCAGATTAAGAACCCCTGGACCAGGTGATTTCTAAGATCCTTTCCAACTCTAAATCTACAACTCTATGATCCTATGATATTTCTCAGGGACTGCTCTAATTGAAAGGTTTTGTTTTTTGTTTTTGGTGTGAAAGTTTTTTCTTATAAAGAACTGAAATAGGCCTCTTTCATTTCCACCCACTGGTCTAAGTTTCATCCTCTGCAGCACTATATAGAATAGGTCTTTGCAATGGCAGTTGCAAAAAAAAAATTCCTTTTTTCCTAGGGAAAAGGGTTGAAAAATTATTCTGTATATAATTTTCTTCCCAAAATATTAGGGAGGCATACAAAGTAGAAAACACCCAAACAAATACAATAACACTTACCAAATGTCCTTTTTTCCCTCCATATACATATATATGTATTACACACACACACACACATTCTCCCTTCAAGATTCACTCATGCATTTTCTGTTTTAAATCTGCTATTTGCCACCTCACCCAAAGTTCATTCCCTTATTTCTAACATTTCTTCTTAGATGTTACATGAGCTCAAACTCATTTTCTTCCACTTAATTGGTTCTTACTCCCAACTATCTCATTCCTGTAAATGGTATCATCACTTCCACACTTTCCCACTTTCTTGGAATAATCTTTGACTCTTGCCTCTCTTTTATTTCTCAGATTCAGTTATTAACTCTTAGCATTTCCTTCCTTCAGCATGCTTTGGATATCTGTTCCTTTTCACTATTCTAGCCCTCGTCTCATATAACAATGACTAAAACAGACTGCAGATTGACTTCTCTGATTCTAGCCCACCCCCTTCTCTAATTCAACCTGCTCACCACCCCCCAATAATCTTCATTTGATCACTACTTTCATCATGTATTTTTCCTCAAAAGTCTTCAGTGGCTCCATATTTCCTAGTGCATCAAACCTAAACTACTCTGCCTTCCTTTGAGAATTCCCCATAACTTGACCACTCCTTGCCTATTAGCTCTTAACTCCTAATATTCTACTACCCTCTTATTCAAGTCAGGGCAGCTTCCTGTTGGTTTTCAGTTGTGCCTGATTCTTCGTGGCCCTATTTGGGATCTTCTTGGCAAAGACACTGGAGTGGTTTGCCGTTTCCTTCTCCAGCTCATTTTACAGATGAGGAAACTGAGGGAAACTGGGTGAATGAAGTGACTTGTTTAGGGTCACATAGCTAAGATTTAGCTAAGCTAAATCTGTCTGAGGCCAGATTTGAACTCCAGAAATCTATCTACTATGCCACTTAGCTACAAATCTAAATCCTATCAATCCTTCGAGGCCCATCTTGTCTTACCTCTTGCAGGATGCTTCCCTCAATTACTTCAGTCCACATTAATCTCTCCCTACTCCTACTTCCTAAACACATCATATATGCTGCCCTTTTTAATGCTTACTATTACTTGGGAATACCAACTTGTACTCTTCTCAGTTTCACATGAGTCTGTTTTATCTCCCCAAGTACCCTGTTAGCTCCTTAAAGGCAGGGGTTCCATCAGTATTTCTGGTACATACCACAACACCCAGCAATAGGAAGTTGAGTACTAGCTGACTTAAAATAAAATACTTCTCACAGGGTTGTTATGAGGATCAAATGAGAAAACACATGTAAAGTGTTTCAGAAACCTTGAAGTACTCTCTAGGTCAGGGGTTGGGAAATTTACAGCATCCTCTCCCCCTTCTGGTGGGTGCCTGTTTTCATACAGCCAACAAGCTAAGAATGGTTTTTATATCTTGAAATAAAGCTTTATTGTATTTCAAAATGTAAAAACCATTCATAGTTTGTGGGCCATATAAAAACAAGTGGAGGGCTAGATTTGGGCACCAGGCTGTAGTTTACTGACCTCCACTGCACTATAAAAATGTTACTTATTATTATTATTACCATTATTACTATTGTTATTATTGTTATTAATGTCACTTGAAGGACCCATGGTTTCATCATTATAAAGAAACTTTCCACCATTTCAGATGGTAGCTCCTAAAC
Organism: Vombatus ursinus; assembly: GCF_900497805.2. Classification (NCBI taxonomy): domain Eukaryota; kingdom Metazoa; phylum Chordata; class Mammalia; order Diprotodontia; family Vombatidae; genus Vombatus; species Vombatus ursinus. Next base: position 2,593,810 of record NW_020954729.1, read on the forward strand.
ACTTAGTAGAAACTTTCTTGAGTTGCTGTGGCTGAAAACAAAAATCTCTTCACAGCCAACTTTCCGGTGATGAGCTTTTCCAAACTTAACTTGGCTGGTCTTCAGATGCAAGACACACAATCCATCACCAGGCTTGTACTCAAAGTCTTTAAAGTTTGAAAGGACCTGCCAGAGCTTAAGCAATACCCATATTATCTTTGGGAATTTTAAAAAATACTTGCCTTTGAATTATTTAGTGCTAAAAAGATTATCAACGAGGAAGAGTTAAAATAACAATCATTTTCAAAAATAATTACATGGGCAACTTGACTCTGTACTGTCAACAAGCCACCTATAGCAGAAGAGCCAGTTTCACCCATTAGTCCTGAAAGCCTTCTGGACTGCTAGAGGAAAGGGCAGCATGGCCCACAACAGTTTTCCACCATCCTCTTAAAACAGCTCTAGCCTCGAATTTGTTGGTTCCCATTCACCTAATGCCAACTTCCCTCTTACCTGACAATTAAATGAACAGTCGTTAACCAGGACCCAAAGGCACCACTAAGTATAAAGCATAGTTCAATAACGATTTGCTGACTTATTGCTTCACTTTATCGGAGGTGGCATTAGCATCAAAAAGTTGATTAGATGTAGGTACTTAAAAATAAACTAATTAGCTATTAGATAACATTAGGATTATTGTACACGGAATACCTAACGGGCTTGTGTGTGTGTGTGTAAGTGTGTGTTTTTAAGCGAAGTCTGATTTTACAGGGAAAAAGTATGTTTGTTTTCAAGACTATTCTCCACTAACAAAAATGCAAGTAAATCTGGCATAGTTTCAGAAATGCCTTAAAACAAAATGTTTATATGTCACTTATCTAAGAACAAATTGATTTGAATTAATGTTTTGAGCAAATATGAAAGCTGGCTTGAAGGATCAAAAATATTTTCTTAAAGTGAAGACAAAAATTAGAAATCTGAAAGAGGCGATTAGATGAGTTACAGAAGTTTTAAAAAGTACAACTATCTAAAGCTCAAATCCATGTCCAGAAATGGTAATAAGGTGATAGTGACAATTAAAAAAATTCTCAATAGTTTCATTTCACATTGTTTAAGTATGGTTTTATTTAGTTTGAATACTAAATATTGGGGAATAACTGATTAAAATATTGTTAGTTCCGAAAAAAGGTTTCACAAACTATCACAGAGAAACTGATGAATACTATTGAAAGAGCCAAATGTGGTACAATTGTGCTTTGTGGGTACATTAGTGTGTGTGTGTGTGTGTGTGTGTATTTAATTTATGGCAAGAAAGCATTAATACGGTTTGACTATATATGGAAGGGGCATGTGAGAGTCTCCTGTTTACATTAAATAAGTTTCACAGTAGGGGCTAAACAACATGAAACTGAAAAACTTATAATCATATTGAAGGAAGTATTTTCTGCTTTGAAGACTTTTAAAACTAAGAAGAAAAGAGAAGAAAAAGAAAAGCAAATACTAAGACATTCACCATTAATTTTTCAACACAGATGACATGCCTATCAAGCAAAAAATAAACACTTCTCAAATCAGAAATCTGATGAGCAGAAAAACAATTTCATATGAAAAAGCTATCTAAGAATTTTTGGGCCACTACCGTTTCAGCATTATCATCAAAATTGGAACTTATCTGTTTTATATATGGTATCCACCATGGGAATATAAACTCCTTAAAGAGATTTTTAAAGGGAAAACAAGTTACATTAGTACTTAAAAAGCAATCACTCTCTCTCGAGGTCCATAGGAGACACACTATGAAAAAAGAAATGCTAATCCAAGGAGTGATTTAAATGTGTGTGTTTCCAAGTGCTCTCTCATTGGTTATGTACAGGAAGGCTCTAAAACGAGTAGGTGAAATACACAGACACAGGACAAAAGGGCCTTTGTCTCAGTCAGTTTCACTGAGACAACACTGTCCTGCCAGATAGAAAGATTTCAGGCTGGGTTCCAGGACCAACAACACTAAGAGTAGAAACCACCTACAAAGCATGATTTAAGGCTGCCAAAAACCCAACTATCCCACAGTTTCCCCCTCACTGTCCTTCGCCAGCTCCACACCGTTCTCTCTCCTACCTGGTCAAGGTTTCACTCTTCAAATCACTAGTATGTTCAAATCACATGAATTTCAATTTTAGCTTTCAAGGAGCCAAGTGGACCCAGACATTTGGCCACATAATCAGGATTTTGGGAGGTTAGACCCTACTGGCCTACTAGTTCACATGTGGCATCTAAATAGGTAAAATGTTTTGCTAAAATCTCCTGCAGGCCTGACTTGGAAGATGAGGTGTCCCATGATTTAGAGTTGGAAGTTAGAAGTCACCTAGTCCAACCTCCTCATTTTACAGATAAGGAAACCGAGGGCCAGGGAGGAAAAGTGACTAATCTGAGATCTGCAGAAGCAGGATGTGAATCCCCATCCTCTGACTCCAAACCCAATGTTTGGCCTATATGTTCCCTAAGGTCTCTTCTAGCTCTAAAAATCAGTAATTCCAGAATTTGCTTCTCTTCTTCTTTCCAATTCTCAAACCTCTTCCAAAAAAGGATAGATTGTAAAAAATGAGATGGCTGGACTAGAACTCTACAATCCCACCTCATTCTGAATTGATCGTTCATCCCATGCCATCCCTATCCCAGAGGACCTAACACCCATCATCCACTTTTGTCCTCGCACTTTGGCCAAAGAACACGGCTGGAGTAGGTTACACAATCCTGATCTTTGGACCCCCTATTAGCATCCCTTTTTGCACTGCACTTGTGAGACTCCTGCCATGTTCTGTTCAGTTCCAGGCGTTGTGTTCTACAAGATGAGAAAGCAGAATGTGTGTAAAGAAGGGACGGAAAAGCATCTGGAAAGCATGAGCAATGCCTGAAGGGACCAGTAAGGTATAACAGGAACAAGAGAAGATTTAGAAAGGATGAGACAGTGTATTCCAACGCATGTGAAAGAAAAGCAATGCTCTGTGTAGCTCCAACTAACAAAACTAGGATCAATGGGTAGAAATTAAGGGAGACAAACTTTAGCCCAACACAACAAACTTTCTGACAATCAGAGCTTTTCAAAAACTGAGAGGGCCAGTGAGCTCCCAGGCCTGGAAATGTTCAAACAAGACAGTCACTTGTCAGGCCTGCTAGTGAAGGCATTTTCACAGCCTCTTAGATGACCTCTTGGGCCAATTCTCGTCCTAAGGAAACCCTGATGGCACAGATGTAAGTGACATTTATACAGAACTTTAAAGTTTGCAAAGCACTTCACATGTATTGTCTCATTTGAGCCTCAAGGCAACCCCAAGGGATAGGTGCTACAGGTATTAATATCCCCATTTTACTGAAGATGAAACTATGGCTCAGAAAGGTTGAGTGACTTGTCCAGGATCACACAGATCCAAAGTGTAAGCAGCAGAATTTGAACCCTGGTCTTCCCGACTCACATCCGGCACTCTACCTACTATGCCAGAGCCCTCCAAAGTGGTCACCTGGCACAGCCCCAAGTGGTATGTGATCAAATGGAGGGTGGGAAGGATTCCATCCCACCTTGCCCACACTAGCCAAAGATGGGACTTGCCTCCAAAACAACTACACCTCTTCTTTACATATTATCTCTTACCACTCCCCACGTCTGGCCCTTCCCTCCACTGTGTAGCCTCCTAATCTTCCCTGTTCTGTCCTGGGCTCTGGCTGTTTAGGGTAGTTATGAGTTAAATACCACCCATCACCCACAGTAACAGCTACACAGATGCTATTGGGGAAATCATAATGATGATCTTCCCCTACCTCCTGCCCCTAGATCACCTGGCGGCTATGGCAGTGGCCTTTTCTAACTGGTCTCCATCTCCAGTCTCTCCCCACACTCTTCCATCCCCTACCTACCCAGTCGCTAAAGTGATTTTCCCTGTCACATGTACCCCCGTCCCCACCAGTTCAGTAAAGCGTTGTAAATCCCTATTCCCTCTAGGATCAAATATAAACTCTTCCGTTTGGCATTCAAAGCGCTTAACTACCTGGCTCCAAACTGCCTTTCCAGGCTTGTTATAAGTTATTATTCCCCTTCCACATACACAGCAACCATAGCCACTGAAGACCAAGAAAAGAAAGTTCTCAACATCAAAGTCCTTGGGGTGGAGTGTTTGGAGAGGGAGAAGAAGAGAAGAAGCATTTATTAAGTACCTACTATGTGCTAAGCACTGTGCTGAGCACTTCATAAATACTATCTCATTTGATCCCCATAACCATCCTGGAAGGTAGGTGCTATCACTATCCCCAATTTAAACTTGAAGAAACTGAGGCAGACAGAGGTTAAGTGACTTGCCCAGACTGGTCACTTGGCTACTGTCTGAGTTTAGATTTGAATTTAGGAGTCTTCCTAACTCCACACCCAGCATTCTATCCACTGCACCACCGAGCTGCCTTGGTACTGCCAAATGGTTCAACATTAGAAATAGATATATTTTATCAGTGGAAATGACATTAAAGAAGGTACATTAGCATCTGCTTTGCTAAAGTACCCTAAGGATCAAGTTATTTTCCATTTGCCTTACAAGTGAAACTACCTATATGCGTGTGTTATCTCTCCCATTAGAATGTGAGCTCCTTGACAGCAGGGACGGTCTCTGCTTTTCTGGGAAGGAAGGAGAGTGCATCCAGAGCAGGGGTGAGGGCCTGGAATACTACAGAACAATGAGGGAATTAGAGATCTTTGCAGTAGTAGTTTTAGAAGGAATGAGGCATCTTTGAAGGAAATTCAAAGTTCTTGAACATGGAAGTAGAACTTTTATGGGTGATGGCAATATCCAGGCTATACTGGTCCCTGTGCACAGCTTAGGCGCTTCCATGAAGAATGAATCATAGGAGTTTAACAGACCGAGAAACTGGGAAGGTAAGGGGACTTTGGGGAACATTAACGTGTACCCGTAGATGAGGAAAGGAGTGAGGGGAAAGAGAAAGACTGAACCAAGCACTAAACTTATTGAAAAAGGGAGGAGAATGTCCTGGAGTCAGTCATTAATAGCTACCAGAACCTGGATTAGGAAACTATATTAAGGTATACTGCTTTCTATTAGGCAGAACCATGTTAAGAAAAAGGATGAAAATATATTGAAAACTTAATGCTCAGTTAAAATCAAAGACATTCACTCCTGCTTGTTGTTGCTGGATTGTGTGGCACACAAAGAAATAAGACTCCTGCTGAAAAGTTGTTACGGCAGTGACTTGTGACCTATTACTTGATTGTCATGTTGCATGTCTTTCAATACAAGTATCTTAAAAATGATTCATCTGCTTGGCTACATTGACCAAATTTAATAATCAATTATTAACAGTTATTCACAAGGTTACCTTATTGTCCCAAAGACATAAGAATTTTTTTTAAAAATGCCTCATAGTCAATCACTTTGCTTTCAGTACAAAATGTTATTAGTAATATTATACAGTTAGAACAAAACCATTTTTGTACCATTAGCAAATAAACATTTTTGTATTATTAGTGAAATAAACATTTTAAAAATATTGGTTTTTAATCTTCATCTCATTCTTTTTAATTTCTATTTCTGTGTACATTTCATAATGTATATAACATATTAGTAATACATGTATATAAATTATAAGTTATATGTTAACTTATACATTATAAGTAATACTATACTAAAAAGTTAATGTATACTAATAGTATACCTCTGTTGTGGAACTGTGTTCAAAAGTTTTTTACTAATGGGGTGCTAGACTAAAAATAGCTGAAGAACCTTGCACCATGTCATGCTTTGCTGCCTCTGCACCCAGAGACATGACCCACTATTACAAAGAAGGGTCCTGTTGAACAAAGCTATTTCCTCATTACATGTAACAGGTAGTGCTGAGGTCAACCTATGTGATCTCAAGAGGGACCTGAGAAAAGTCAGAAGAATAAGGCACCCAAGGCAATAGTTCTACCAGCAGAAAGAAAAACAGTACCAACCTCAAGTACAAGAAACTCCCTTTCCCAGCCTGCCTTTATTCCAGGGGGCAAAGTATTTGGTCAGGTTAACAAGACCCAAGAACAAAAAAATGAAAGAATCTCCAAGCAGGCATAAAGCAGTAAGCTCTTAAATGTAGAACCAAGGCTTCTCTACAATGGTGATACATTAAGGGAGACGGCTGGATCTGCCTGCTACTTTGAATTTCTCGTGCTCACAGCACTACTGTTCAAGGAACAAACAAAAAGAATGAAAAACGGAAAAGTGAACCAACGGGTTCCAGGTCAAAGAGGCAATAAAATGGCCTATTGATACTGCCCGTGATGGAAGTATTGGTGAAGGGTTTGGGAGTGTGTTAACAGCAAAAAGATTCAAATCTTGCCTCTGAGACTTACTAGCTGTGTGTCCCTAGACAAGTCACAATAGCTTGGAGCCTCAGCTTCCTTATCTGCAAAACGGAGATAATAAAGCATCTCAGATTGTGAGAATCAAATGAGATAATGGATGTAAAGTACTTTGCAATCCTTTAAAACACTACATCAGCCAAATATGAGAGCCTGCTAACTCCCTCATATTCATCCAAGACTCCCAATTCTGAAAGGGGCACAGCAAACCAGGAAAAAAGGTCAGCTACCCTCTTCTTCTATCCCATCCCTCAGGTAGAATATAAGTTCTCAAAGGCACAAGGATGGTTTTGTCTTTGGTCCACACATCTCAAGCACCAGCCACAGTGAGCTTGCCCAAGGTCACAAAGGCTTGCTGGACTGGAATTCTCCTCATAGAGGAAGCTGTACCAGAGATCCAGAAACCAAGAAATAGCCCCATTTACCACCACTGGCTACTGAGATGGAAACAGCAGTGAAAGCCTGTGAATAATAGTTTAAAAAAAGATGAGAAACTTTAACCCATGATCACTTTTAGGGAAAAAAACACATTCCAAAAGATTTCTCTAATTTGAGATAGCCTTATGACTGCTAGAGCTGCTAGGTCTGACTCTAGCGATTTTCACCGTCCTGGCACATCATATACCTTGGCCATGAAACCAAAAGAAGAGACAAAAAGTCTCCGAATTTACCTTTGGCTTATAGCAGCAAATACATCAGTGGCCTAAAGGTATGGTAAATTTTGCTGAGAACAAACTTACCCGATTGCTCCTAAATGGGGGAAGTCGAACATTCATATAGAAAGCTCTGGGCAATTTACTTCAGCAAGTATTTACAGAGTCTCTACCATGCCTAAAGCCCAAGGTAACCTGGTAAAGTGCCAGACTGTTGGTGTTTTGGCAACTAAAGACACTGAGTTACAGATTTACATTGGTAAAGGCTCTCTACCAGGCTGAAATCATCAGTGCCCCCCCCCACTCCATTCTAACCCCTCCCCTCAATTTACAACAAACACCCTGTTCTCAAGGTGATGGGCAATCAAACATGGAAATGATCGCTGATGCAGGGAAGAGTGAGATGAGTGCTAGGAAAAGATCTCAATAAAGTATTATTAGAAATACAGGGGCAGCTAGGTGGCACAGTGGATAGAGCACCAGCCCTAGATTCAGGAGGACCTGAGTTCAAATCTGGATTCAGACACATAACACTTAATAGCTGTGTGACCCTGGGCAAGTCACTTAACCCCACTGCCTAGCTCCCCCCTAAAAAAAAGAAATGCAAAGAAAGATCACCCTCAACCCTGATTAGTAGCAATCGGGTAAGTTTGTTCTCAGCAACATTTACCATACCTTTAGGCCACTGATGTATTTGCTGCTATAGGCCAAAGTCTAGAATTCGGGGAAAGCTTCATGGAGGTAGCAGCATTTGATATGGTCCATGATGATGTCTAGTTTGAGGAGGGGAGTATTTCTTTCTAGGCACTGAACTAAGAACCATGAAATAAATATAGGGAAGTTTATAGGAAAAGTCAATCAAGCCTCAATGATTTTCAAAAGTTATAAGAAGACTGGTTATCTTTGAAGAAAAAAGAATCGAGTTTGTAAATGCCAAGTGGCATACACAATTTTGTAAAAAAAACAAAAAACAAAAAAAACCCTGGCACTTGGTTTTATATGCAAATGGGATTTATGAACAGAGAAACTCAGAAATAAAGGACCACATAAAAAAATGCTACAGCAAAATTTAGGATTCATTTATGTTAAAACTCCCAAAAAACATAGATATGGAAGGACCCTTCATTAATAGGACTAAAAGCCTAAAACTAAAGCCAAGAGCTAGCAAAACTGGCAATTGTGGAACAATGGAAGCTTCTCCAATACAAACAGGGATAAATCAAGGATGCCTTTTCTCCCCACTATTATTTGACCCTGTTCTAAAATGCTAGCCAGATCACACCCATCAGATAGGCGAAGAGGGCAAAAAAGGAAAACAACAATATTGAAAAAGCTACAGAAAAACAGGCATGTTATTGCACTGTTGGTGAGGCTGTGAATTGATTCAGCCCTTCTGGAAAGCAATTTGGAATTATGCTCCCAAAGTCACTAACCTGTGCATACCTTCGGACCCAGAAATAACAATACTAAGCCTATATTCCAAAGAGATGAAAGAAAGTAGGAAAAGGATCCATATGTACAAAAATATTGTGGCTCTTTTTTTTGTAATGGTAAAGAACTGGAAATTAAAGGGGTGCCCATCAATTGGGGAACGGCTGAACAAATTATGGCATATAAATGTAAAGAAATATTATTTTGCTATAAGAAATGACGAAAGAAATGTTTTTAGGGAAACCTAGGGTGACTTGTATGAATAGATGCAGAGTTCAGTGAGCAGAACTAGGGGAACAATCTTTACAATAACAACAACACTGTAAAGACAAGCAATTTTGAAAGACTTAAGAAATCTGATCAATGAAAGGACCAACCATGACTAAAGAAACACGCTATCTACCTCCTGATAGAGAGGTGATAGACTCAATATGAAGAATGAGACCTGCAGTTTTAGAATGGCCAATTCAAGAATTTGTTTTGCTTAACTATGAGTATTTGTGTTACAAGGGTTTTGGTTTTTCCTTTTCTTTTTCCAGTTGGGGAGAGTTGGGAGTGAGAGAAAATAAATGCTTGTTAACTGAAAAATAAAGAGTTTTTTAAGAATGCTGGCCAGAGCAATCAAGCAAGAGGAGAAAATTGGCGGTGTGAACAGCAGCAATCAGGAGACAAAACTATCTCTATCTGCATAAGGTTTACTTAGAAAACCCCAGCAACTCAGAGAAGAAAATAAATGAGAAGATTAATGGCTTCAGTAAAGTAACAGGATATAGAATAAAGTCATAAGAATCATTGATATTTCTATGTAGGAGTAACAAAAACCTAGAGGAAATGCTGAGAGAAACAGCTTTCAAAATAACTACAAAATGCATAAGATAATCTAAGAGCTAATTTATTAAGACAGAGACAGACTGGGAAAGTGGCTAGAGATTAGTCTTATGATTCAGAGGTAACCTCTCAGTGGCCCAAGCATGATCAATTATGGAGTTGCTGATCATCAACAGGACAGGAAATTTCTACAAAGGGAGTTCCTTGTACTGATGAAATCACATATCTGGACAAAATAAAAGCCCCCACTAGAACACAGGATAAATGGAAAAACGATAACATTTATTGAAGTGCTTAGTATGCGTTAGGCACTGTACTAAGGACTTAAATAAATTACACGACACAACACTATTTTTAGAAAAAAGACTTACATAACTGAAGAGAGATTCAGTGCTCATGATTGGGCCTTGCCAATAGAATAAAAATGTTGATACAACCTAAATTAATTTATAGACTTAGTGCCATACCAAACTACCAAAGGGTTACTATGTAAGAACTGGACAAAATAACAAAATACATTCTAAGGAACAAAAGGTCTTTAATTCCAAGGGGAATAATTTTTAGAAGTGGGAACAAAAGGAGTGAAGCATGACCAAACCTCAAACTATATTTTGAAGCAGTAATCAACAAAAAACACTATGGTCCTGGTTAAAAATATAAACCAGAAAAGCAGATTGGTGGAACAGACTAGAAAAGCAAGAACCAGAAGCAATTAAAAACAATAGCCCAGTGTCTGATAAATACAAGAACATAAATTACCAAAAGAAGGACTCCCTATCTGACAACAATTGTTGGGAAAACCGGGAAGCAGTTTGACACATTAGGATCTTATGCTACATCCCCCAATAATATCTGAACAGATACGCAACCTAAGTATAAAAAGATATATCACTTTAAAAAAATTTAAAAAATACATTTCACAGCTATAGTTAGGGGAAGAATTCTTAGCCATACAAGGGGTAGAGATGATCAGAGAAGCCAAAATAGACAATTTCAATTACATAACATTAAAATTTCTTGCACAAACAAAATCAATGCAGTTAGAATAAGAAGAAAAACCATTAGATGGAGGGAAAATCTTTGCACCAAATATCTCTGATATAAGTCTGATATATAAAATATATAGGAAACTGACATAAGTATTTAAGACCCAAAGTCATTCCCCAAGAGATGATTGGTAATGAAACATAACTCCTCTCTCTCAGCAGAAATGCAGGAGAGTAAAGGCCACAATGTTTGCAGAGAAAGTCAGATGCTCAACATTATCAGTTGTTTATATTTAACTTTTGCCTTTCTTTGTTACAAAGGAGTCGAGTCTTGGGCTAAGGGATGGGGAAACTTTTGGACATCAGAAATTACTGATATAAAAACAAAAGGCATCAATAAAACCTATTTAAAAAAAAAGAATTAGAAAAAGGGACAGAGATGAGGAGAAACAAATATCTAAGAATTACCAAAAGAATCAAAGGCCCCATCATTGTTTTGATATTTTTAATGAACTTCTGAGAAAGTCACCTTGGATTTAGAAATAATTTGAATCTGTAGTCTTTGAAACCTTTTGTCGATGGTGAAAATTTCCTGTTTCTGGTTGTTTAAGAATCTATTAGGGCTGTAATCACATGTTCTTTCAGTGACTTATTTGAGACAGTATCTTGCTAGACTTCCCTCTTTCATTTCTGTTAAAAACCATTTGAAAATGCTTAAAGTCTGAATCATTTCACCAAGTTTTAAAAAGGCAACATTTACTTTAAAACACTTTTAAGTGGGGAGGAGGAAGGGACAAAGAAGGTACTAAATAGATACACATATTTTGTTTGTTTTTTTTTTAAGTCAACAACATTGCCCTTTTGTTAGCACTCTGAACTCATTCTGGACAAGCTGAGTACTCTGAAACTCAATTATGATTTTCAAAATCCCCAAGAATAAACTGGCCTCCTTCAAAGGTAAACTTCTGACAGTCCCTCAAAACATAAACATGGTGGCTCAGCTCAGATGACAGCCTCCAAGCATAAAGTTGTCAATGACCTCTTAATGGTCAAATCTGATGGCCTTTTTCAGTCATCATTCTTGACCTCTCTGCTGCATTTGACACTATTGAGCACTCTTTTCTCTTGGATCCTCTCTTCTCTGGATTTTCCTATTCTCTTCCTGTCTATCCTTTCCTCAGTTTCCTTGGTTGGTTCATCATCTGTATCATACCCCTAACTGGGTGGTTTCTAAGACTTTGTCCTGGGCCCTCTTCTCCCTCTACATTCTCTGGAGACTTCGTCAGTTCCCATTGGCTTATCATCTCCATTCAGACTACTTTTAGACCTATTTAATCAGCTCCTGCTTTGCCCCTGAGCTTCAGGCCCCCATTGCCAACTGCTTATTGGCCATTTCTAATGGGACATCCTGAAGATATCTCAAACTCAAAGTGCCCAAAACGGAACTCATCGTGTTTCCCCACAACCCTATGGCCTCTTCTAAACTTCCTTTCCACTGAAGCTACCATCATTCTTTGAGCCTCATAGGTTCATAAACTCAACTCCTCGCTGTCACCTCACATATCCAATCAATTGCCAGATAATACTATTTTTGCTTCCACATTATCTCCCATATCTGACTCCTCTCTCTTTACCACTATCTATCACCTTAGTCCAGGCCCTCACAACCTCTCTCTCAGACTTCTGCAATCTTCTAATTGGTCTTCCTGCCTCAAGTCTCTCCATACTCCAGTCTCTCCTCACAAAGCTGCTAAAAAGTGATTTTCCTTAAGCGTAGATCTGACCATGTCACTCCCTTATTCAATTAACTCCAGTGGCTCCCTATCACCTCTAAGATGAAATGTAAACTCCTATCTGGCTTTTAAAGCCCTTTATAACCTAACCCCAACCTGTCTTTTTACCTTCAATATATCATTACTTCCCTTCTCATATTCTAACAGTCCACCAAATTTTCTGTTTCTCACGCACCATACTCCATCACCTGTCTGAGCCTTTGCATTGGCCATTTCCCATGCCTGAAATTAATTCCCTCCTCACCCTTGCTTCCTAGTATTTTTCTTTTCCTTCAAGACACAGTCTAAGTACTAACTTCTACACAAAACCTTTCTTGATTCCCCCCTCCAATAACGTATATTTAACTACCTTGAATTTATTAGCATTCTCTTTATATTTATTTCCTCTATACTTACCTATATACTTCTTGTCTCCCCTGCTAGCCCAGAAGCTCCAGAGTAAGGATTATTTTATCACTTTTATTTTTAACCCTAGTGCCTGACACAGAGTGGGCTCTTAATAGATGCTTGCTGATGTGATAAACTCAGATAAGAAAAGCAATCTTTAGCATGATGAACTGGAAAGAGTACAGGATTTATGAAAAGATCATCTGAGCCTGGATCCCAGTTCTACTATTTCTACATATGCGACCTCCCTGGTCCTCAGCTTTCTTTTTCTTTTCTTTTTTTGGTTTTTGTTAGGCAATGGGGTTAAGTAACTCACCCAGGGTCACACAGCTAGTAAGTGTTATGTGTCTGAGGCCGTATTTGAACTCAGGTCCTCCTGACTCCAAGGCCAGAACGCTATCCACTGTGCCATCTAGCTGCCCTGGTCCTCAGCTTTCTTATCTGTGAAATGGTAGGCTTGGACTCTATGGTCTCTAAGATGCTTCTCAGCCTGAAATGCTACAATCCTTGCTCCAAAAACGATCTGTGTCTAATTTAAAGTTTGTTAACAATAGTAGTGTCAAACTGAAATAGAAACAGGGTCATAAAATCCTACATAAGAATCCCCGAGGGCCGTAGATTGACTTAGAAAACCACATATTAACATTATCTATGTTCCACTGTATTTTTATTTCATTAAATGGTCCCCAGGTACATTTTAATCTGGTTCAGACTATTGTGGTCTTTGTGGGAACTACGGAGTGTTGCAGGCCGCAATGGGATGTTTGACATTTCTGGTTTACAAGATAATAGATTTGAACTAGTGACAAATAGTGAACTCCTGAAAGATTTTTGTGAAGGAACTAAGAGCAAACATGGCTGATTTAAAGACTGTCTGTCTAGATATTTTTAAAACTGCTATTTTCTTAACATATGAATAAGTTAGCAAAATTGATGAAATGCATGGGATGCAAATATGTGTAAAATTAGGAATCTAAAGAAATCCTTTGGTTTGGGTAGATTTCCATTCCAATTTGGCTATTTGCCAAAATCCAACAACAGCACCAATAATCCCAAACAGCAAATAGTTTCATACAGTATGTGAGACAATGTATGAATGTTAAATAATAAGACTGATCTTTAAAAAAAAAAAAGTTCTCTTTCAAAGGAGCCATTATTTCACTGATGTAGGTATTCTACTCTGCTGGTAGAAATCATACCCTATTCATGCCTTCTCATCTTCCTTGATTCTAGTCCATGTCTCTGTAAATCTTGCAAAAAGGCAAACTACTCAACTCAATAGAGGCCTTCCTATGATTCACAGGCTTGTAGATAAGAACTAGAAGGGCCTTAGAAGTCTAGTCCAACCTTTTCATTTTACAAATGAAGAAATTGAGGCCCAGAGAGGCTAAGTGACTTATCCAAGGTCACACAGGTACTAAGTGGGAGATCTGGGATTTGAACCCAGGTCCTCTAACTCTAAGTCCCATGCCCTTTCCATTGCACCATGGACTAAGTCTCAAAATTTCCCCCTCTTCCAAACTTCCCTCTTGATGTCAAAGGCATCACTATCTTTCTCATTAGCCAATTTCATAACTTCAGTGGCATCCTCACTCCTCACACAGGCAGCACCTGCCAAATCCTGTTTCTCTCCAGCATCTCTTGCATCCATCCCTTTCTCTGTCCATCAATCAGGCTCCCTTCATCTAATGGCCATCCAACTCTCTGATAATGTTTTTTATGCCAAATGATCTTTGTTCTTTTTAAGGAGTCACCATATGACTATTTATTCTAATGTTTTGCCATGGCTCAAAAACATCTCTGTAACTCTTCAGAGTCTATGAGGCATACCATAATCTCTTGAATATCCCCAATAGTTGCAAATCTTTATCCCCTGACAGTGGATTTGGCTTTTAAAAGACAAAACCCAAAAGTCACAGCCAACATGGTATAGTGGAAAAGGGATCTGGGTTCAAATTCCAACTCTGTCACTTATCTGTGTGACTTTGGATAAGTCATTTAACCTCTCCAGTCCTCAGTTTCCTTATCTGTAAAATGAAGATGTTGGACTGGAAGACTTCTCAGGTCCCTTCCAGCTCTAAATATGTAATCCTAATATCTTTGAGAGCTAAGACTGGTGAACAAAGTATGTGTTCAATCTCAGTAAAATAGTTTGGGGTCAACTACTTTCCTTATGTGGGTCAAACTGTTCTGAAAACAGTCCCAAAAATGGTTTCAGAAATGGTAGCATCACTGGGCAAAGCAAAAAGGGAACCTGTGATTTTGTCAGTGTGGAAACTTCATCTGCTGAAATAGACTGGGAATTCTCTATGACTTACAGACTTAAAAGAGTTATCTGGGGCACTAAGAGGTTAACTGACAGCTAGTGTGTGCTGTTGAGTGGAGTCAGAGAATGTCCTGCAGCTCTGCTGACTAGATACACTGCAAATTTATGTTACCTAATCTCAACTGAGCCCTCACTGCAGCAAGGAACCTTTTATTTCTCCCTAACTGATTTTCTAGGCAGCTAGATGATGCTGCAGTGGACAGAATGCTGGGCCTGGAGTCAGGAAGACCCGAGTTCAAATCCAGCCTCAGACACTTATTAGCTGTATGACCTTGGGCAAGTCACTTTACCCTCGTTGCCTCAGTTTCCTCATCTGTAAAATGAGCTGGAGAAAAAAATGGCAAACCAGGATCTCTGTCAAGAAAACCCCAAATAACTATGCCCAAAGGGTATAAAAATGTGCACACCCTTTGACCCTGCAATACCACTTCTAGGACTGTATGCCAAAGAGATCATAAAAATGGGAAAAAGGACCCACATGTACAAAAATATTTATAGCAG
>NW_020954729.1:2609224-2611594 GCF_900497805.2 Vombatus ursinus
ACACAGTAACAGCTACATTGTGCGAGGACTAACGTTGATAGACTTAGCCCTTCTCAGTAATGCAAGGATCTAAGACATCTCCAAAGGTTTCATGATGGAAAATGCTATCCATATCCAAAGAAAGAACTATGGAGTTTGAATGCAGATCGAAGCATATTATTTGCTATTTTTTTCTTCTTCAGTTGTCTTTTGTTTCCTCTTTCTGGTGGTTCCTCCTATTGGTTCTAATTCTTCCTTACAACACCACTAGTGTGAAAATATGTTTAATAGGAATGTATATGTAAAGCCTATATCAGATTGCGTGCTATCTTAGGTGGGGGAGGGGGAGAAAATTTTGAAACTCAAAAGCTTATGAAAGCTTATGGAAGTGATTGTTGATAAATCAAAATAAATTAATAAAAATTAAAATAAAAAAAAGAAAACCCTAAATGGGATCACAGAGAGTCGGACACAACTGAAATGACAACAACAACAAAGTGATTTTCCATCACACTTTCCACATGTGTTTCCAGCCTTCCCTTCACTCCTCAAGCCTCCAACAACGTTCCTCCTGACATGCCCTTAGCTAGGCTCTTGTTTCAAATTTTTCTGAAAAAAATTGAGACTCCCTAGCAAAAACTCCCTCTTCTTCCCTTCTCCTCAAAACCCACTGAGACACTACTATTACGTCCTCTACCGTAGTCCCAAAGAGATGGTCCTTCTCAGTAAGGTCAACTCTACATTCACCCTTGATTTCATCTCCTCTTCTTCTCCAGTAAACTTGCCCCCACTCTCATTCCCCTTCTCTAATACTGAATCTTTCCCTATCTATTGGTTCCTTCCTCATGACCTACCAACATGCTCAAGCCTCTCCCATCCTCAAAAATATCCTCACTAGATCCCCTCCTATCATCTTGTATATCTCTACTCTTTTTCTCAGCTAAACTCCCTGAAAAAGCAGTATATACCTAGTGCCTCCACTTCTCACTTTCTTGACTCCCTGCAATCTAGCTTCTAACCTTATCATTTCACCAGAACTGCTCTCTCCAAAGTTACCAATGATGTCCCGCTGGCCAAATCGAATGATCTTTTCTTGATTCTAATCCTCCCTGACCTCTCTTCAACCTCTGACACTAGTGGCCACCCTCTTCTGGATGGTTTCTTTTCTCTAGGTTATATATCCAGCCTGACTTAATCTTTCTCCAAAGTTCCAAGCCTGTATCACCAATATCCTCCTAAACCTTTCCAACTGGATATCCTATAGGCATCTCAAATTCAATACGGAGAAGATAAAACTCATTATCTACCCCTCTTCCAAACTTCCCTATTAATGTCAAAGGCACCACCACCCTTGTCACCCAGTTTTATAACTTCAGTGTCATCCTCACTCCTCGCTCTCCTCACACACACAATCACCTGCCAAATCTTGTCTCTCAGTCTACAACTTCTCTTGAAGCCATCCCCTTCCCCTCACTCACACACCCACTACCTAAGTTCAGGCCCTCATCTTACCTAGACCAAGGCTTCTTAAAGTTTTTCCATTCATGACCACAGTTTAAGAAGCATTGGCTAGACAACTGCAACAGCTTTCTGGTTGGTCTCCCTGACCCAAACCTCTCCCCACTCCAATCTATCTTCCACATATTTGAGGTGATTTTCCAAAAGCATGTCAAACCCCACACCCTCAATAAACTCCAGTGGCTCCTTACTGTTTCAGGAATCAAATATAAACTCCTCTGCTTGACCTTTAAAGATCTGTACAACTCAGCCTCAACTCTTTCCTACTTTTATATTTCACTTCCCTCCCTTTGCTCTTTGATTCAGCCATACTAACCTACTTGCTGTTCCACACACACACAACCCAACATCTCTCATCTCCATACCTTTACACTGGCCGTCTCTCACACCTAGAATTCCCTCCTCCCTCACCACTTCTGCCTCATCAGGCACCTTCTGGTTTTCTTTAAGATTCAGTTCAAGCACCAAGTTCTTCAAGAGGGCTTTCCCAACCCCTCCAAAACTACCTTGTATTATGTACATAAACATAAGTGTGTATGTTGTTGTTGTTGTTTCAGTCCTGTCTGACTCTTTGTGAGCCCACCTGGGGTTTTCCTGGCAAAGATACTGGAGTGGTTTGCCATCTCCTTCTCCAGCTCATTTTACAGAGGAGGAAACTGAGGCAAACAAGGTGAAGTGACTTGCCCGGGGTCACACAGCTAGTATGTCTAAGGCTGGATCTGAACTCAGGTCTTCTTGACTCCAGGCCCAGCGTTCTATCTACTGTGCCACCTAACTGCCCCGTGTGTGTATATGTTTGTGTGTATATCTGGATATGTGTGTGTATATGTGTGTGTGTGTGTGTGTGTGTGTGTGTGTGTGTGTGTGTGTGTG
>NW_020954729.1:2611647-2621661 GCF_900497805.2 Vombatus ursinus
TAAAGACAGGGACTATTTCACTTTTGTCTTTGTGTTTCCAGTAAGTGCTAGTAGGAAGTGCTTAATAAATGCTTTTGGATGATTTGTTCTTTCAGCATCAGGGCCCGGATCCAAACACTCCTGATCCAAGGCTGGCCCTTTATCCAATATGCTACAGTGCTTCTCAACACATTTACACAGAAACAACAACAACAACAAAAAAAGCAATGGGAACCGAGGCTATATTATGGAAGGGATAGTAATCCAAGCCTAGGAAGGTGACGGTCCCAATATACTATGCTATAGTCCCACATCTAGAGCACGGCATTCAGCTAGAGGTACCACATTTTAGAAAGTCAGAGAGCATCCAGAAACGGGCAAGAATAGTGAAGGCCTCAAGAGCACACTACATAAGAACTAGCTGAAGAAACGGCAGATATCTTGCCAGGAGAATGCTTAGAGGGAACGAGATAGCTGTCCTATGGAAAGATAAGACCAGTTTTTCTTGAACAATAAGGGCAGAACATTTGCAGAGTTAGATTCAGGAATGACGCATAAGGAGAAACTTCCTAACAATCAGAACTATCCAAAAGTGGAATGGACTGACTCAAGAGGTAGGAAATGTCTCCTCACTGAAGGTCTTCAAATAAAAGCTAGATGACCAGTTATTGAGGATGTCATGTTAATTTTGGACAAGCTGGTAACTAATGTCCTTTCCAACTGTAGATCTTTCTAATCATGTTTGTTTAGGGATAAATTAAAATAGTTTGGATTTCCTGAGCACACAGCAAATTAAAGACAAGCAATCCAGATTATCCTTGTTATTGTATACTTCTGGCTGCAAATCAAAGTCTAACTGGAGTAAGGAGGGATAGGAGAAAGCAATCATTCTTTCCCTCTCAAATCTCCCCTTAACAATTTCAATGACAATTCATTCTCTCAATGTAAGGGACAAGCTCACCCTTACTCAAAAGCTGTTCTTTTATTTGTAGGTAGGTTAAGTGCAAGCTTCCCAGTTTGTAATTAGGAGAAAGAGGTTTCTCCACATGGACTTGACATTACAGGATCATAGAATTTAGAGCTGGAAGGGCCCTTCGAGATCATTTAGTGAAGTCTAAGACCCCCTCGTTTTATATTTAAAGAAATTAGGATTCACAGAGGGAATTAAGTAGTAAAGCCAGGTTTCAATGAAGGTCTTTGGATTATAAATCCAAGGCTCTTTCCAAGCCATCATATAATGAGCATCTTCAAAAGGAAATCAGAATGAACCTTAAACATTTTTCAATGGGGACATTAAAGGAGAGGACAAACAGCAGTAGCCAATGTCTAGCTTCTCTATTTAGAATACTTAGGAGTTTTTGGAATTCCAGGGACAACTTTCTCTAAAATCTTGCCTAAACGCTAAAGCCTTTCCACAACATGAAAAAGTGGTTTCCTTTTCCATCTTCCTTACCCAAAATTAAATGGGTCTGAGTAGAAAAGCAACAGGTTAGAGAAGTTGTGCTGATCCCCACAGCAATGTAAACTGATTCCAACAATGACCGACCAAGAAATCTACAAACCAAAGTCAAGAAATGCAGTCCTTCCCTTTCACCCTTACCTACTCTCTCTCATGTCTTACTCCTCTGATCTCTATCTAGATAAACCCTCCTTTCCCTTTTCTGAGGACACTGGCTAGGAGGAAAGCTGGACAGGTGTAGTTAGGATAAGAGGAGGGGGTTAGAGGAGCTTGAAGGAAAGGGAGGAGGGAGGAAAAGAGGAGAAGGAAGAAAAGGAGAGGGAGAATAGGAGGAAAAGATGCGAAAGAGGAGAATGAGGAAAAGAAAGGGGAGAAAAGGGGGGAAAGTAAAAGAAGGGGGAAAGTGGGAAAAGGAGGAAAAGCAGGGGAGAAAAAAGGGGAAAGGAATGGGAAAGAGGGAAAGGAATGGGAAAGGGGAGAGAAAGGAAGGAGAGAAAGAAGTATGAAAAAGGAGAGAAAGAAATAGGGAAAAGAAGGGGAAAGAAATGGAGAAAAGGAGGGAAGAGGGGGCAACAGGAGGAAGAGAGGAGAAAAAAAAGAGGGAAGGAAGGTCTTTAAGAGGAGTGAAAGAAGGGGCGAAGCACGTGGGCGCCCAGCTATCCCGCTCACCCCCGGCCTGGGCCTGACAGCGAGCGTTCCGCACCTTGGCGTTAGGCTGCCCGTGCGTGCGTCCGGCCGTCCGTCGGTGGGTCCCGAAAGGGGCAGGTGGGGCCTGTTGGCAGGGAGGCCGAGGAGTCAGGCTGAGGAAGCTCGGGGATCCGCTGCCGCCTCCTCCTTCAACTCCACAGAAAGGAGTGTCCTCGCCTCCCGGGCTGGAGCCAAGGCTACCCCAGCTGCCTGACGCACCTCGGTCCCGGCCACCGCCACCACTGCTGTTGCCAAGGCTGCTCAGCGCCAGGGGCCGCACTCCGCCCCCTCACGACCCCCTTCCCTTTCCTCCTCCCTTTCCCCACCCAGCCAGCCTTCCTCTCCTCCCCTCCCTCTCCTCTCTTCTCCTCCCACGGGCTCGCGAGGGGGGCCCTGTCACGTGACCAGCAAGGAGGGGGGCGGAGGGGGGGAGGAGGTGGGAAGCAGGGGGCGGGTGCTGGGTGGACCAGAACCAAGGGGACAGGAAAGGGTCTCCTCCTTGCCCCGGTCTCTCTTCTCTTACGTGATTGGCTGGGAAAATTACCCCGATGGCTTCTGGGAAATCTCTTCAGCCTTGGAGGGCCTGGGAAGCTCCAAGGGCTGCTGGGAGTTGTAGTGTACAATGTAGCCGGAGTCGGTAACTTCTCTTCACTCTCTCAACTGCACTAGAGGCAGAACGGGGTCTGCTGGGAAATGTAGTTCAGAAAGGTGGGATTTCCTTGTGATTGTTCGTCTTTTCGTTCCAAAGGGAAAAAACCACAATAGAAAATTTCCTCTAGGGTCCTTGTGGCAAATAACCTTCCAGACCGTTTAAAATGGGAAAAAGAGAGTAGAAGATGTATGAAGGTGAGATAAAGAAAAATCAAAAGAAATGTCAATGCCTATGGGCACGATGATTCTATAGGTTACCCACCTGGCCGCCACATTAAGGTTCTTCATGGTTAGAGGTAGCTGACTTTTCCTGCATTCTCTTTAGCGTTAGAGAGTAGCAATGCATCAGAGCAATGCCTCCTTTAATTCTGTTTAAGTTGTGAGCAAATGCCCATTCTGGGTGACTTCCAGACTATGGACATTAAGTGTGCTAGAGCAGTTTAGAATTGCAATCAAAACTTACTAGAATTCACCTGACACACTGAATGATATGTATACAGTGTTACCTTTACACAGCCAAGTTGTTGTGACTTCCTCTTATCTGTCTTAGTTCCTCTGTGTCATTTCATTACCATAGAATGTCAGAACTGGAAGGGGTCTTAGTCCAACTGAGGAGCAGAATGAGGAAGTAGTTTGCTTGAAGTCATATGGCTAGTTAGTTATTGGTATAGTTATGCCTTTAGCCCCTTCCTCCCCCACGCCATAGTTCTTCCCACTACACTACACTAAAATCCCACGATGATAATATGACAGTTGATAACAGGGCATGGCCAGCCAGATTTGAAGTCAGGAAGACCTTCATTCAAGTCCTACCATGGCCTCATACTAGCTGTGTAATCCCAGGGGAAGAACTTTAACCTTTCTCCACAATTTCTTTGGAGGGGGTGGGGGGAAGGGAGAAGAAATGAGGGTAGTGAAAGTGGGTAGAAAGCAGGCCAGGAGTAAGGGAAAATGTCATTCATTTTACTTCCACACCAAGCTTGGACACACGACTACTATCAACAGCCAGTCCTGTTGATATGCCAGACATGAACTCTTGAAAAGAGGTGGAACTGAGGTCAATGGAGCAGGACTGATGCTTGGTAAAATGGCTCCCATCTTAATTTTAGTCTATTTCTTCTGGAGTGAGACCAAACTAGTGTGTGGTCACAAATGACATTTACCCAAAGGGTACGGTTAATAATCCTCATTCTGGAAGCACTTATGAGTACTACAATATGGACAGCAATGAGACAGAGCTGACAAAGATGGGCTTAGTGGGGAGGGCAATATATTCATCCACCTATCCACCAATAAATATCAAGTGCCTACTACCCTCCAGGCACTGTAGTAAGCGCCAGGGATACCAATATAGTTTGGGACCTCAAGTAGCTTACAACTGGGGAGACAACATGATTTTATGGGTATAAAAAAGACATAGACAAATCAAATGCATTGTAATCTTGGAGTGGAAGCCAGCTGGAGCGGGGGTGTAATGGTCTAGGAAAGACCTGTAGTAAGTGATGCTTGGACAGAAACTTGTAGGAAACCAGGGATTCCAGGAGTTTGAGGTGAGGAGGCAGTGAATTCCAGGCATAGGAGACAGTTAATGCAAAAGCACAGAGATGAGATATGAAGCATCCAGACAAGACATCACAATTAGGAGTGCCAGTAAATATAAATGAGATCATACAGTTTCTGTGAATCCCAGAAAATGAAGTTAGGCCAGTGTCCAGCCAAATCTGAGAAGAAAAGACAAGATGTGAAGTCTGAGTAGGGAGAAGTCTGGAGGCATTTTTAGAAGTCTAGGCTGTTCAAAAGGGCATAGGCTATTGGGGAATCCAAGCACAGAAATTGGGGTCAGGGACCAGAGACTCAGACTTCACAGGAGAGCATTGGGGGAAACATAGTCTAAATCAGGGGATTTGTTCTGTGAAGTTTGGATTCAGTCAAAGGGCTGAACTTGAGGACCTAGGGGACCGCATGTGGCCTCAAGGCCAAAGGTTCCCCACCCCTGGTCTAAATGGTCAGTCAAGACTCAGGGGAAAATTAGCAAAGCAATGCGCTGGAATCTGACTATTGATCCTAGAACTGTGACTGGTTGCCCTCTGCTCTAGTTTTAACAGGCCTTAAAGAGCGTCTGTGGCTAGCAGAGGGCAAAGTCCTCTAGTAAACAGCCGCTCTCTTGAAACAGCTGTTGTGCTTATGTTACTAAAGGATGAAGAAGATAGGCTCTTTTCAATGCCTAGAAAGGTATGTTGTAGCATCCTCTTGGATTGAGAGTAGAGAATCAAGTTATATAAATAGAGTTACTATTTTGGGAATGCTGAATAAATTTTAGGTGTATGTCAAATGCAATCATGGAGATAACTTTGCTCAACGATCCTCTGCATATCGCTATCAAGTGAGGTTTAGAATAAGAAGACCTGTTCGCCTAAGGTGTGCCTCAGTGTCATGGAAGGTGTCCTTCATGGATCCCAAATAGAAGAGAAATTCCCTACAGATGATGAGGCCCTTCAGATGCTACTCTGGATTATGTTAAGCCCTAGAATATTACAGAGCTTCCTCAGTGACTAGCCATTGACACTGGGGAAAAAATTTTTTTATAAATTTTAAAATTTATTTTAAACTTAAATACAAAATGAGAAAAGGCAAAATGAACATTGCCATGTACACAGCAGAATATGAGAGGATTCAATGTAAAATAATAATGGGAAAAATCAATGAAAAAGGATCAATGCCCAGATTATAATCTACAGTCAAAAAGAGTGTCTCCTAGACTACTGCAATAGTCTCTTACCTGATTTCCTTGCTTCCAGTCTCTTGCCTCTCTACTTTATCTTCCACACAGCTATCAGACTCATTGTCCTAAGACATGGGTCTGACTATACCAATTCTCTGCTCAAGAGTCTTCTTCAGTGGCCTACTGCTTCTTGGATGAACGAAAAACTCTTTGGCCTCACCTCTACAATCTGGCTCCAACCTACCTTTCCAGTCTTATTTCATATTAGGGGAAGGAAAGGGAATAAGTATTTATATAGTACATACTACGTGCCAGGCACTGTGGTAAACACTTTACAAACATTCCTTTAATCCTTACAACCCTGGAAGGTTGGTGCTATTATCATCCCCATTTTGTAGTTGAAGAAAGTGAAACAAACAGAGGGCAAGTGACTTGCCCAAGGTGACACAGTTTGAGGTCAAATTTGAACTCGGATCTTCCTAACTCTAGATCCAACACTCTATCCACTGCACCACCTAGTTGCCTTACTCTCCTGTGCATATTCTGCTGTACCACCTGGGACCCCAAGAATAAGCTTCCCAGGTTCAAGGTATTCTGTGGGTCCAAATCCATTCGAAACCATTATTGCTCATAAGCACTCACTGATGTGTTTACTTCTTCTCAAGTCAGCCAGGAGACACAATTAGTTCAAAGCAAATGTATTTAATGAAATAGCATAGTAGAAAAATTTGCAAGAGAACATTCCCCCCCCCCCAAGCCTATGGCACATTCTCCCCAAAGTATACATGACAAAACCTTTTAACTCCTGTTGGGAGCAACACCTGGAAATGAGTGTTGGAACAACTAGAAACCAGAGAAGGAAGAACCCGTACCTGGGAGTTTACCTTGCATATGGGGAGCCAGTCTCAGGGATGGATCACACATACAAAATGAGAAAGAATGAATGAAACCCCCAAATTGTGCTGGGCCTTTCATGTTATGGACTTTCCAACACAAGGGTTTCAATAGATAATGAGAGATGGAGGGTCAACTATATGTGCTGAGATTTCCCTGTTCTGGTATTTCCTTTGTGGCTGAAGAGGTAATAAAGTTAATATATATTTTTTTAACAGTGAGTTAGCTGGTTAACTGACTTTAGTGATCTTTTGGGCATTAGGAAATCCCATGAGGCACTTTGGACTGAAATATGGTTAATTGTCAAAAGAGTTTTAAGTCTGTTTGGCGGAGAAAAAGATTACGAGAAAGCTTCCTGGGGGCAGCTAGGTGGCGCAGTGGATAGAGCACCAGCCCTGGATTCAGGAGGATCTGAGTTCAAATCCGGCCTCAGACACATTACACTAGCTGTGTGACCCTGGGCAAGTCACTTAACCCCATTGCCTAAAACAACAAAAAACAAAAACAAAACAAACAAAAAAAAGAAAGAAAGCTTCCTGCTGAAGAATGGCCCATTTATTTAGGAAATGGAGGAATGACATGAGCTCCAAAGCCTCAGTTGCACTTTTATGTAGAAAGACCACCAAACTGAGCAAGAGAAAGCAGAGAGGGTTTGCCATACAAGGATGAACAAATGATCAGGGTCTCACTTTCCCACTCCAACAACTGGTCATTCATTTCAGCTTTGTGTCTTCCTTTAGCAGAGAGTATGCTAGGACCAGAGAGTCCCCTTTGGAGACAAGCTTGGTTTTCCAGGGCTATTTGGGGGTGAGGTGGGGTATCCCAGTACTACCATTCAGGACTGGTGATCAAGTTTGAATCTGGACTGCTATAGAGCAGTCCTACCAAACTTAAATGGAAATGGATCCCTGCAGGCTGCAAGTTGACATAGAAGACCACAAATTAACATTATCTATGTTGTATTATATAATTTCTTTTCTTCAACACTGCCCAATGTCATTAATATGGTTTGCTGGCCTGCAGATGAGAGCAACTTCGGTTGGGCAGGGGTCTGTCATATGTTCCCAAGCTCACTCTCTGGGCCCCTCGGGTCCGCCACTTGCCCAGCATCAAAGTGATCACACTCAGTGTCAACAGTGTTTCCATCCTGGAGCCTATGAGCCACTGCCCGAACCTGAGTGAACGTTATCTGTGGAAAAAGAACATCCCCAGCCTGGACTAGCTCTTCTACCTGAAGAATCTGCCCGGCCTGAAGGTCTTGTGGCTGGTGGAGAACCTCTGCCGTGGCCCTGACCTGGTCATTACAGATGGTGCTTGGCAGCCTGCTTGGTCTGCAGAAGCTGGACAACCAGACTGCTTCGGCCAGGCAGGATTCCAAGAACCATCATCCTGAGCTCTCCTGCGAGCTGAGCACTATTGACTCCTCCACAGACACTGGAGTGACCTGCTCAACAACAACACGAAAGAGACCAACAAAATCTGGGAGCAACTCGGCATGAAGCCCCTTCCCAGGACTGGTTTTCCTCCGCCCCAAGAGCATCAGTCAGTAGCTGAAAGAAGAGGGTGAATGTGTCTGGGAGCACTCTCCCATGTACCCAGTGCGAGGACAGGCCTGTAGGAGCCTCAGAGCTCCCCACTTATCCAGAGGCCAGACTTCTGGCAACACCCTCCCCTGCAAATAGCCTGAATGCTGACCTGATGATTCTGAAGGAACTGGACACAGAGGGCCTGGGAGGTAGCCACAGACTCCAAGTCCTTTGGGAACTGGAGCTTCAGGAGGAGCAGTAGGGCCCTGGCCTACTGTGTCTGCCTGAAAGTTGTCTTGTTGCGCCAGGGAGGGGCTGGGGCTGAATTTGGGCATCCCAGCAATGCCTTCTCCCTTGGACAGATCTGTGCTTGCAAGCCTTTGGTCAAGTATAATGGAGGTTTGGCCTGCGTAGTCAGCCCGCCCAGTCTGCCACATAGCTGCTCGTCACTCAGGTGGCCAGCGTTTGTGGGCTGACCACGCCGTTGACCACCTGACGAGTAGCAGCTGTGCTACTTGTGTTCTTCCGGCCCAATGAGTTTGACACCTCTGATTTAGAGTACTCATGAACTGCTAAGGGAAGCCAGTTCCAGAAGTGATCTGGTCCTTAGAGAAATATCCTGGACAATGAAAAGAGAAGTTCAGGCTGAACTTTCCAGGATCACATGGGACCAGTGAGGACTTCCCAGCCTGGGGCTGCAGGAACCCAAAATCACACGCCCAGTGTGGGCTCACATATGGGCTGACTTCCTAGTGAAGAGGCATGAGGCAAGGAGATTCATTTCATTCCGTCTTATTTGTAGTTAAGGCAGCGGAGCAAGAGTAGAGGTTGATTGAGCTGGGCTCTTCAGTAGAGACCAGACAATTCTGCTCAGGGTGGCCAAGGCACACCCAGGTAGGAAGTCAAGATCAAGGTTCAGGACTACATTCCTACAATTTTTAAGCAGTGAAAGAGAGCAACTTACATGATTAGAGAATCTGGAGCAAGAGAGCAAGGGTTCTCTTTATGACCCTGACACTGGTTCCCTATGACCCACTATAAAGTTTACTTTGCCATAGTCTCTTCCTTTAGTGAATGGAATATGACTATATAATAACAGCTCCCAGAAAGCTTCCCTGAAAATTCTTACTTCTCTCTCTCTCTCTCTCTCTCTCTCTCTGTCTCTTTCTCTGTCTGTCTCTCTCTGTCTCTCTCTGTCTCTCTCTCTCTGTCTGTCTCTGCCTAAAGATTCTAACCCAGCTTCTGTCTCTTAGTCTTTTGCTATCATCAGTACTTTGAGGCTGCCTGGAGCAGTGGAAAGAGCCGTGGGCTAGGAGTTAGGTAGAGCAGCTGGCATAGGATGGTTTGCTCCAATGTGCCAACATTCAGACTCAGGGTGGGGCCACCATTGTCACTCGACCTCCCTTTGCATTCCTCTGTCAGCCTACACCCTGCATGGCACAACCACACCTAGGACCTTCACTCCTAGAGTCTCTTTGTTGTGGCCTCCTCTTTCCCTTCCAAGTCCTTTGAAGTTTCAGTCTAGACTGTCCAAGAGATCAGCTGCCTCTGTCTCCCAGCATAACTTTAGGCCGAGTTGGAATGTCTTTTATGTCCTTACCATGGTCCT
Organism: Vombatus ursinus; assembly: GCF_900497805.2. Taxonomy (NCBI): domain Eukaryota; kingdom Metazoa; phylum Chordata; class Mammalia; order Diprotodontia; family Vombatidae; genus Vombatus; species Vombatus ursinus. Next base: position 2,621,175 of record NW_020954729.1, read on the forward strand.
AACCCACAACTGAATTTGACCCAGGTGCCAAGATTCCTGATTATGGCTCTAGGTGATGACCCTAGCCTTTATCAGTTAGAATTCATTCTGTTGGGTGGTTTTCAGAAGAAGAAATCTAAGCTATCTATAGTCTTATGAAAAAAATGGTATAAATCACTATTGGTTAGAGAAATGCAAAGTAAAACAATTCTGAAGTACCACCTGACACCTATCAGATTGGCTAACATGACAGAAAACAAAAATGACAAATGTTGGCGGGGATATAGGAAAATAGGGACACTAACGTACTGTTAGTGGAGTTCTGAATACATCCAACCATTGTGGAGAACAATTTGGAATTATGACCAAATAGCTATAAAATTGTGCATACTCTTTGACCCAGCAATAACAATACTAGGTCTGTATCCTAAAGAGATCAAAGGAAAAGGAAAAGGACCCACATGTACAAAAATATTTATAGCAGATCTTTTTGTGGTGGTAAAGAATT
>NW_020954729.1:2621714-2627576 GCF_900497805.2 Vombatus ursinus
AAAATTGAGGGAACGCCCATCAATCAGGGAATGGCTGAACAAGTTGTGGTATATGATTGTGATGGAATACTATTGTGCTATAAGAAATGATGAGCATGCGGACTTCAGAAAAACCTGGGAATACTTACATGAACTGATACAAAGTCAAGTGAGCAGAACCAGGGGAACATTGTACACAGCAACAGCAATATTCTACAATAATCAGCTGTGAATGACTCAGATATTCTCAGCAATACAATGATCTGAGACAATTCTGAAGGACTTTTGATGAAAAAATGCTATCTACTTCCAAAGAAAGAACCAATGCAGTCTGAATGCAGATTGAAACATACTTTCTTTTAAACTTTCTTTATTTTTCTTGGATTTTTTGTTTGTTTTCTTTTGCAACATGGCTAATATGGAAATATGTTTTGCATGACTGCAGAAGTATAATCTATATCAAATTGCTTGCCTTCTCAAGGAGAGAGGGAGAGGGAGGGAGGGAGAAAATTTGGAACTCAAAAATTTTAAAAGTGAATCTAAAAATTTTTGTTTACATGTAATTGAGAAAAAATAAAAATAAACATCATAAAATATAATTCATTCCTTTAGAAGTTAGGATGCTTCCAACCCCATCAGTAACCACAGAGTGCTCTGTCACAGTACTGCCATGTATGGGCTGCTCTGGCTACAGCATACATGGACTCTGCCAGACAGACCTGTTGCTGTGTTAATCACACAGCTGGCTGCCATCACACACGAAAGCCCAGCTCGCTCCATTGTCAATGTCATCTCTCAGTACAAAGAGCCATGGTATGTTTAAATCAAAAGGCTCACTATGAACACTAACGGTCTGGGGAGAAAGACTTCCTTTCTACAGAATGACAGATTTTGAGAATTGGAAGGGACTTCAGTTACCGTCTAATCCAATCCATACTAAAAAGCATCTACAATGTTTTTGACAAGTGGTCATTCTTCCTCTCCTTGAAGACTTTCAAAGAGGGGAAAGGAAGAAGCATTTATTAAGCGCCTATTAAGTGCCAGGAACTATGCTGAGCACTCTACAAATATGATCTTATTTAATCCTTACAACAGCTCTGGGAGGTAGCTGCTACAATTATCACCATTTTACAGTTGAGGAAACTGAGGCAGAAAGAGATTGTGACTTGCCCAGGGTCACACAACTAGTAAGTGTCTGAGGTCATATTTGAACAATGATCTTCCCAGCTCCAGGCCTAACACTCTATTCCTTACACCACTTAGCTGCCTAGAGGGGGACTTACCACCTCTCAAGGCAGCAGCCCATTCTGTTTAGAGGCAGTTCTAATTGGGATATCAAGCCTAAACTTTCATCTTTGCAACTTCTACCCATTGTTTCTGATGCTGCCCACTGAGGCCAAACAAAACAAGTCTAATCCATCTTCCATATGACAGCCTTTGAATTACTTGAATATTTTCTTCTCCAAGTTAAGCATCCCAAATTCCTTCAGCCAATATTCGTGGATTTTAGGCCTTTTGTCATCCCAGCTGCCCTCCTCTAGATATTAGCTTAACAGTGTCCTTCTTGAACCCTGGTGCCCAGAACTAAACACAGTACCCAAGATGAGGTCTGATAAGGGCAGAATACAGAGGAACCTCCTGATCCCAGGAAGCTAGGCATCTCTTAATGGAGCTTAATATTTCTTTAGCTTAATACTTCTTTAGCTTTTTTTTTGGCTGCCACATGACATTACTGACTCATATTGAGCTTTCGGTTCACTAAGCCCTCCGGATCTTTTCCGACAAAGTCTTGTCCAGCCAGGCCTCTTCCATCTTCTACTTATGAAGTTAATTTTTTGTACCCAAGTAGTTTTATCCTTATTGAATTTCATCTTAGTAGATTTAGCCCAATGCTCTCATCATAGGTGTATGTGACATTGCTTTAGGATATGTACCTAGCAACTTATTTTTTTTAAAGCAAACATTTATTTTATTCATTATAAAGGATGTTATGTTTCATTTTTATTTATCAGGCAAAAACCCCTAAAACTTAAACTTAATTTTAAAAATTAACAGCTAAACTTGACTTTAAAAATGAGCCAGAATATCAGTGTCTTGAGACATCAGAGAGATCCTGGACATTCCAGGCACACCTTATATACATGCCTCTATCTCTAGCCTGTCAAATCTTGTTTGCTTTCTGATGGTGGCATCCAGTATGTTAACTGTGCCTCCCAGCTCACCTTCACATATGAGGACTATGCCATCTGTACCTTTGTCCAAGCCATTAATAATGATGTTAAATAGGGTGGAGCCAAGAACTGACCCCTGAGGTACTCCACTGGAGACCCTCTGTTACATGGACATTCAAACACTATTCTTTGAGACTGGCCATCCAACCAGTTCTGAATCAATCTAGCTGAATTATAGCTCGGTCCACATCTCTTTATCTTCTCCACAGAAGCAGCACGAAATAGCACGTAAAAATCTTTGCCGAAACCCATGTAAACCACGTCTGTTGCATTTCTCCCACCTATGAGTTTGGCAGTCCTGTCAAAAAAGAAAATAAGTTGAGTCTGTAATGACCTGTTCTTGATGACTCTTCACAATCACTACTTCCATTTGTAGTGTGTATTAAGTATTTACCATGTGGCAGGCACCTGCATGTTTGTTTGTTTGTTTGTTTGTTTGTTTGTTTGTTTTTGGTACCCAAGTATATTGCTCACCTGGACCAGGTGACTTGAACTCATCACAGGCAGCTAGGTGCTCCCTTGCTATTCCCTTTCTTATTAGTGAGTATCGACTCCCAGTTAGTCCTTTTTGTCCTGTCATTTCCAGTACAAAGGTCGTTTGTTCTCCTTGGATAAGAAAACAGAAGCAAAGTAAGCACTGGGCAGTTCAGTCACCTCTTCCAGTTGTCAGTTATCAATGTCCCAACAACACCAAGCAAAAGTTCTATCCCTTTGCTGACCCTCCTTTTTTCTCAACATGGCCAATCCCTCCCTTTTCGCTGTCCTTATCTCTTTTGTCACCAGCCCTCAGCTCATTCTGACCTTAAGTACTCCCGACACTGTTTTTACCGGTCCATGCCCCACTCGTATTCTTTCTCGATTACCTGGTCTTGCTAGCGTCCTATGCACATTTCTTTGGTTAATGAGTTGTCTACATAACCACATTTGTCTCTTCCCCTAGAGAATTTTAGTCCATAGGATCCTGTTTGACCTTTGAACCCTTTGAAATTTGCTTTCCCAAAATCAAGAATAAATGTGTAACTACGCCTAGTTCTCCTCTTTCTCAGTATCACAAACTCTAAGAGGTAATGAGTGGTCACTTCTCCACGGGGTTCCTGTCATTTCTGCCCCAGTAACCAGTTCCACCCTATTGGTAAGAATCAGATCTAGAACAGAATTTTCTCCCTCTTCTTCCCTTGCACCTTTTGAAAAATAAAATTATCGCTGAGGTAAACCTTGTAAAAGGCGCTTTGAGAGCCTCCAATGAAACAGGCTAGTATGCTTATAAAGGTCAGTGAGGAGGAAGGCTTAGCAATTCTCTTTTTGGAATTTCCTTCCAGACAAGATAGATTACCCATGCTAATAAAAAAATCCAGCCTCATTCCAAGTGGTAGCAGGATTGAATGCTGGGCATTGGGAGGAATTAGTGGGGGTGGGGTGTTGCTCCGCTCTAGTCTACATGCCTTAAAAGAGCAGGGTGACATTAGAACAGAGTGATTGCCAGAGAAACCATTGGGATGTCTGGGGGAGCAGGTGTCCTTTGGGGGTGGGGATGGAGAGAGTGACAGAATAAGAACTACCACCACCAGGGCAGCTTACATTTGGATAAAGTTCTAAGGCTTAGAAACAGCTTTATTCACTATAGCCTTGAAATTGGTAGTACAAGTATTTTTCTTTTCTTTTCTTTTCTTTTCTTTGGGGGGGGGAGAGGGTCCAGACTCATGATTTCATAAATGTGGGAAACTCCCAATATAGAAATTCCCTCTATTGATGCGGGTTGCCAAACTTATCATTAAATTACAGCATTATAGAGATTTTTCTGGAGTACCGAGAATTTAAGTGATTTATCCAGGGTTTACTGGTTAACAGAAAGAAGACTTCAATCCAGGTCTTCCTAACAATAAAATCAACCCTCTCTCCACTATAGGGGAGGCATTCAGTATGTAGATGGGCTCAGTGGATAGGGGTGATAAGCATCTTAGAACTGGTCCGTGGGGAAGGTATGGTGAGTGTCCTACTGAAAGACGGAGGGAATTGGTATTACTTTTTTAAGCATTTTAAATGGTGGCTGGAATTGAGTGGGCTGGAGGAGACTAAGGAATATAATCTTGCCCCAACCCCAAGAAGGTCTGAGCATACCCCTGGGTATCTGGGTAGAAGGTATAGGAAGAAGGGATTATTTTTCTTCTGAGAATAGCACCTTGAGATGATGTTCAGTAGGGTAACCTGTTGCCTGGCCTGATACTTAGGTACTTATGCATTTTCATGACTCAGATCAACACCCATTTGGTGTGGGGAAGTAGGTGAAGCCTCAACGATTGTCTGCCAGGGTTCCATGATAAAGGCACATCAGAGCAAATAGAAAATAACTCATAAGGTCTTGTCAAGGATGTAGCTGTCACCAACTGTCAAAGAGAATCATTAACACTTAGACCTTTGGTGTATTCTGGGTATTTTGTTTTGTTCTGTTGGTCTGCCAAATGTCATTTCTTTTTTTAAGAAATTTTATTTTTTCTCAATTACATGCAAACACAATTATTTTACATTTTTATTTTTCTTAATTACAAGTAAACCAAAAATTTTGATATTTTTTTAAAAAAAGTTTGAGTTCCAAATTCTCTTCCTCCCTTCCCTCCCCCTCCTTGAGAAGACAAGCAATTTGATATGGATTATATATGTGTAATCATGCAAAACATATTCCCATATTAGCCATGTTGCTAAAGAAAACAGACCCCCCAAACCCCAAGAAAAATAAAGCACATTTAAAAAAGATGCTTCAATTTGCATTCAGACTCTATCAGTTCTTTCTTTGGAGGTGGATAGCCTTTTTCCACCACGAGTCCTTTGGAATTGTCTTGGATCAATGTATTGCTGAGAACAGCTAAGTCATTCACAGTTGATCATTACACAGTATTGCTGGTACCGTGTACACCGTTCTCCTGGTTTTGCTCACTTCACTCAGCATCAGACCATACAAGTCTTCCCATGTTTTTCTGAAAGCATCCTGCTCATCATTTCCTATAGCACAATTGTATTCCATCACAATCATATACCACAACTTGTTCAGTCATGCCCCAATTGATGGGCATCCCCTCAATTTCCAATTCTTTGCCACCACAAAAAGAGCTGCTAGAAATATCTTTGTACATACTGATCCTTTTCCTTTTCCTTTGATCTCTTTGGAATATAGATAGACCTAGTAGTAGTATTGCTGGGTCAAAGGGTATGCAGTTTTATAGCCCTTTGGGCATAGTTCCAAATTGCTCTCTAGAATGGTTGGATCAGTTTGCAACTCCACTAACAATGCATTAGTGTCCCAATTTTTCCACATCCCCTCCATCATTTGTCATTTTTATTTTCTGTCATGTTAGCCAATCTGATAGGTATGAGGTGGTAGCTCAGAATTGTTTTAATTTGCATTTATCTAATCAATAGTGATTTAGAGCATTTTTTCCATATAACTATAGGTAGCTTTGATTTCTTCTTATGAAAACTGCCTGTTCATATCCTTTGACCATTTATCAATTGGAGAATGACTTGTATTCTTATAAATTTGACTCAGTTCTCTATATATTTGAGAAAATATGCCTTTATCAGAGAGACTGGCTGTAAAATTATCCCCCCAGTTTCCTGCTTTCCTTCCAATCTTGGTTTTGTTTGTGCAAAAACTTTT
>NW_020954729.1:2627631-2633120 GCF_900497805.2 Vombatus ursinus
TAATTTGATGTGATTGAAATTATCCCTTTTACATCCTGTAATTCTCTCTGTCTCTTGTTTGGTCACAAAATATTCCCTTATTCAAAGAGATCTGACAGGTAAAATATTCTATGTTCTCCTAATCTGCTTATGATATCACCCTTTATGTATCATGCAATCATGTACCCATTTTGACCTTATCTTGGTATATGGTATGAAATGTTGGTCTATACCTACTTTCTGCCTAAGGGCTTTCCAATTTTCCCAGCAGTTTTTGTCAAATAGTGAGTTCTTGTCCTCAAAACTTAGATATTTGCCCTTATCGAACACTAGATTACTATGGTCATTTACTACTATGTATTGTGTACCTAATCTATTCCACTGGTTTACAACTCTATTTCTTAGCCAGTACCAGATAGTTTTGATATTACTGCTCTGTAAATACAGTTTGAGATCTGATACTGCTAGGCTACTTTCCTTTACATTTTTTCTTTCATTGATTCCCTTGATAGTCTTGACTTTTTGTTCTTCCAGATGAATTTTGGTATTATTTTTCTAGCTCTATAAAATAATTTTGGTAGTTTGGTATGGTGCTGAATAAGTAGATTAATTTAGGTAGAATTATCATTTTTATTATATTAGCTCAGCCTACCCTGAGCAATTAATATTTTTCCAATTATTTAGATCTGACTTTATTTGTGTAGAAAGTGTTTTGTAATTGTGTTCGTATAGTTTTTGGGGTTTGTCTTGGCAGGTAGACTCCCAAGTATTTTATATTGTCTACAGTTATTTTAAATGGAATTTTTCTCTTTCTATCTCTTGCTGCTGGACTTTGTTGGTAATATAGAGAAATGTTGATGATTTATGTGGGCTTATTTGTGATAATGAGCATCTTTGCTTCACTTCTGATCTTACTGGGAAGGCTGTTTTATCCCCATTGCAGATAATACTAGCTCTTGTTTTTAGACAGATAATACTTATCATTTTAAGGAAAGCACCATTTATTTCTATGTTTTCTAGTGTTTTAAATAGGAATAAGCATTGTATTTTGACAATAGCTTTTTCTGCATCCATTGAGATAATCATTTCATTTTTGTTGGTTTGTTATTGATATGGTTAGTTGTGCTGATAGTTTTCCTAGTATTGAACCAGCCCTGCATTCCTGGTATAAATTGCACCTGGTTATAATATATGATCTTTGTGATATACTGCTATAATCTTCTTGCTAACATTTTATTTAAAATGTTTGCATCAATATTCATTAGGGAAATTGGTCTATAGTTTTCTTTCTCTGTTTTTGCTCTTCTTGGTTTAGGTATCAGCACCGTATTTGTGTCATAAAAAGAATTTGGTAGGACTCTTTCTTCATCTATTTTTTCCAAAATGGTTTACATAGTATCAGAATTGTTGTTTTTTTTAATATTCTGGGTATTTTAAGATAAGAAGCTTGCAAGATCATTCCAGTATGTGAGACTCTCCCCAGAGACCCATACAAAATGGGCAAAACAAATGCAGACCCATAAAGAAACCCATAAATAAATAATAAATAGCTAACATTTACAGAGTGCTTACTATGTGCCAGGAATTGTGTTAAGTTTTTTATAATTTTTTATATCATTTGATGCTCACAATAACCCTGAAAGGTAGGTGCTATTATTATCCCCATTTTACAGATGAGGAAATGAGGCAAGCTGAGGTTGAAGTGACTTGCTGCAGGTCACACGGCTAGTAAGTGTCTGAGGCCAGATTTGAACTCAGGTCTTCCAGAGTTCAGGCCCCCACGCTCCATCTGCTAAACCACGGATACTCATCCAGGTAACCAAACTCTCCAAGGCTTCTCACTCCCTTTGTGCAAAGACTTTTCCCCTGGATCTCTTGCTCTCCTTCTTGTCTCCACTCTGCTGTGTGTTCATAGTATAAGGGTGGGTGTAGGAACAGCAGAGGCCAAACCAACTCCTTACTTTCATGTATTGCCTTAAGATATCTTTGTTGTGTCATCGACTCTCTGGTGGGCAGTTAGTCAATCAATCAACATTCATTAAGCACCTACTACGTGCCTGGCACTGTGCTGAGCACTGGGGATACAAAAAGGGGCAAAAGCCAATTCCTGCTGTCAAGGATCTCACAGTCTCATGGGAGAGAAAGCATGCAAACAACTATATGCAAACAAGATATATAATACATTGGAGTTTATCAACAGAGGAAAGGCATTAGAAATAAGTTGGATAAGAAGGACTTCTTGAAGGAGCAGGGATTTTAGCTGGGACTTGAAGGAAGCCAGGACACAGAGATGAGCAGAGATAGTGGTCCAGGCACGTGGGACAACCAATGAAAATGTCAGGAGTCAGGAGAGTTTCCCGTGGGAGGAACAGTAAGTAGACCAGTAGCACTGGAGGATACATGGAGGGGTGGGGATGTAAGATGTAAGAAGACTGGGAAGGGCAGGTTATGAAGGGCCTTGAATGCCAGACAGAGGATTTTCTGTCAACCAATAAACATTCATTAAGCACTTATTGTGTGCCAGGCATCATGCTAAGAATGGTCTATAAAAAGAAAGACAAAAGACAGTCTCTGCCCTCAATGAGCTCTCAATCTAATAGGGGAGATAACATGCAAACAGATATATGCCAACAAGCTATATACAGGATAAGTAGGAAATAGCCAAAGGAAGGCACTAGAATTGATTCATTTGATCCTGGAGGTGATGGCGAGCCACTGGAGGGTGTCATGATTAGGCCTGTGCTTAAGATGACTTTGGCAGCTGAGTGGAGGAGGATGGACAGGACTGGGGAGAGAGTTGAGGCAGGAAGACCCAGCAGCAGGCTATTATGATAGCACGAGAGTGAAGTGATGAGGACCTTTCCCTGGGTGGTGGCAGTATAAGAGAGAAGAGGACATAGAGGAGAGGTGTTATGGAGGTAAAGTCAACAAGCCTTGGCAAAAGATTGGATATGGTGGATCAGAGAGAGTGAGGGGTCAAGGATGACATACAGGTTGGGAGCTTAGGTAACTGGGAGGACAGAGGTACCCTTGGCGGTAAAAGGGAAGTGAGGAGCAGGGGAGGGTTTGGGGCAGGGATGGAAGAGATAATAAATTAAGTTTTGGTTATGTTGGGTTTAAAGTCTTCTTGGACATCCAGTTCACGGTGTCCAATAAATAGTTGGAAATGTGAGAGTGGAAGTCGGCAGAGAGGTCAGGGCTAGCTAAATAGATTTAACAATCATCAGCATATTGACCCCGGGTTAAGAAACCCTGCTACAGACAGTCTCAGAGTAGGAGAGGGGTTGTTGCTCTCATTAAGAGTATTGGCAATGGTTATTGCCTTACTGGCCCCATAGCTAGGGGCTGCTAGTGGCACAATGGATAGAGCGGCAGGGGTGGCGGAGTATAGCTGGGTGGCACAGTGGGTAGAGTGTCGGGCCTGGAGTCAGGAAGACTCCTCTTCCTGAGTTCAAATCCAGCCTCAGACACTTCCTAGCTGTGGGACCCTGGGTAAGTCACTTTACTCTGCCTCAGTTTCCTCATCTGTAAAAAGGGCTGGAGAAGGAAATGGCAAATCACTTCAGTATCTTTGCCAAGAAAACCCCAAATGGAGTCACTAAGAGTCCGATATGACTGAAAAATGAGTGGACGACAACAACATCCCCATGCTTCCCTGACTATGGCAACAAAGTCTCTCTTAGTGACAGATGCAGGTATAGGTAGGTTCTGTTCAGACCTGGGGATCTCAGGGCAGCATTGAATCCTGAGAGGCCTCCCTGTTGCATTGGAAGGCAGCTTTTACTTTGATGAAAATGCCTTTGAAATATGCATCCCATTGTTTGCTTCAGTCATTACCACTCAGAGCCCTCCTCTCCTGCATGTTAACACAATGCTGCTTTGGGACCTTCTAAGTCAAGATTTCCTACATGTAATTCCTTTCAGCCACATTTTCAAACCTCTTTGACCTACTTCCTTCCTTATTTGTTTCGTTCTTTATCTGCATATCTAGCTGCAAGTCCCTTGATCAGAAACTCAATCTAATGTCCAGTAGCACCCTACCTAGGAAAACAAAAACCCCATGACACCCAAAAAAGAGATGTAGCGGTGGTTTCATCACAGTGGAAGACAGGCCACTTGTAGAAAGCTCTTTTATATTGGGAAAGGAAAGGCGATTTTCAGCAGATATTTCTAAAATGAATGATTATGAAATTGAAGAAATCCATTTGGTTCTCCTGGATTATGTTTCTAAGAGGCAAGGGTCTCTGGGCTTTCCTCTCTCCAACACAGCTGCTAAAACAATCTTTCTAATATGCAGGTCTGACCATGTCACTGCTCTGCTCCAGCATCTTCTGTGTCTTCCCATTGCTTAAAAAAGCATAAAACAAACAAACAAAAAACAAATAAGTTGGGAGCCAAATCGTGAAATACCTTGAATGTCAAGCAACTACTTGGCTTGGCACTTGAGGTATTCCATAATCTGGCTCCCAACTTACTTTTCTGGCCCTGTTTCAGACCATTCCCCTTCATGTACCCTATACTCTGATGAAATGAAACTCACCATCTCCTGATTTAACCCTGGTCTTTTCTGCTTCCAAGCATTTGGATCCATCATCAAAGTCTGAAATGGATTTCCCTTTGTGCCTCTGCCTGTTGAAATATTTTTTCTTCCTTCAAGACCCAGTTCAGGTGCCATCTCTTTTACTCTAACCTCTAACGACCTTGTTTGACCTCACCAGCTTGTATTATAGTCATTTGTGTATGTCTCTTTCCCCCAGTATGGTAGAATGGAAGTATGAGGTCAAGTTTAGCTCTAATACTTACCTTCTCTAGGACTCATGTTCCCCATTTGTAAAACGAGAATAACAATATGTGTACCGTTTTCTTCCCTCTCCATTGTGAGAAGGACAAAGATGGCAAATTTAAAATCAGTCCATGACATAGTAGATAAAGCCTAGTGGGTTATCCAGACAGGCACAGAGAGGTCACCTAGGGCCCCATGGTGTCAGAGGTAAGATCTGAGCCCAGGTCTTCCTGACGCCAACCCTAAGACTCTATCCACCATATTTCATTGCCTTATTGTGAGGAAAGAACTTCATACGCCTTAAATGCTTTCGCATTGAGAACTATTAAGATTTTTGTAAGCTCTGGGAGAGCAGAGACTATGGCATTTTTCATCTATGTAGCTCCAGTGCCTAGCACAATGGTTTGAATGCAGGAAGAATTTAACAAGTGTAAATTGCAAAGAACTGAATGCTTGTCATTATTTTATATGAACATTTTGGTAATTGAGTATGTTATTTTGAATGGCAATTAAAATGTCTGATCCCTTAGGAACAGGCAATTTGCAGATGAAGAAATTAAAGCTATCTATAGTCATATGAAAATAAAATGCTCTAAATCACAATTGATTAGAGAAATGGAAATCAAAACAACTTTGAGGCACCATCTCACACCTATCAGATTGGCTAACATGACAGAACAGGAAAATGATAAATGCTGGAGAAGATGTGGGAAAATTGGAACACTAA
>NW_020954729.1:2633130-2633258 GCF_900497805.2 Vombatus ursinus
AAAATATTTATAGCAGCTCTTTTTGTGGTGGCAAAGGATTGGAAATTGAGGGGAGGCCCATTAATTAGGGAATGGCTGAACAAGTTGTGGTACATGAATGTAATGGAATACTGTTGTGCTATAAGAAA
>NW_020954729.1:2633307-2654889 GCF_900497805.2 Vombatus ursinus
AGGCAGGCAGATTTCAGAAAAACCTAGAAGGACTTACATGAACTGATGCTGAGTGAAGTGAGCAGAACCAGAACATTATACACAGCAACAGCAACATTGTGTGATGATTAACTATGATAGACTTAGCTCTTCTCAGCAATACAATAATCCAAGATAATTCCAAAAGACTCATGATGGCAAATGCTATCCACATCCAGAGAAAGAACTATGGAGTCTGAATGCAGATGGAAGCATAATATTTTCACTTGTTTTTTGCTTTTTCTTTCTCATGGTTTTCCCCTTTCGTTTTGAATCTTCTTTCACCATATGACTAATGTGGAAATATGTTTATGTATATAAACATGTATACCCATGTCATGTATAACCTATGTCAGATTGTTTGCTGTCTTGGGGAGGGGGGAGGGAAGGGAGAAAAATTTGGAACTTAAAATCTTACAAAAATGCATGTTGAAAACTATCTTTACATGTAATTAGAAAAAAATAAAATAATACTAAGGAAAAAATTTAAAACACTCTAATCTTTGAACATGAACACAAGTTAAAGAGAGAAATTGATAGTTGGAAAATCGTTTCCACCGAGGTGGAAACTGGTCATGGGAAAATGGTCATTCTATTTATAAGTGGAATGGCACTTGACTAGAGCTTGACATTCGAGGTATTCCATAATCAGGCTCCCAACTTACTTTCCTGGCCCTGTTTCAGACTACTCCCCTTCATGTACTATATAGCTTCTGATTAAATTAAATTCACCATCTCCTGATTTCATCAAGAAAACCATTACATTTCTCTGAAAAAAAGAAAAATACTAGAAGCCCACAGTAATTTCCATCGCATTAGGTCACTTGAAAACCAGAGAGAGCAGCAGTCCTTGGTGAGTGCTGGCCAGCTCCATGGTTTTAGACTAATCAGTGGTCCCATCAGACCCAGTGAGGAAGATACTAAAAAATACACAGTGTTGTTATCAAGAACTTTACCTAAAGGGATTCTGCACATATACTTCGTCTTTCTTTTTATACATTAGAAACTCCTTTGTGATTAATTTTCCTTTTTTGTACATTTTTTGGTTTTGAATCTCACTTGATCTAATCTTCCAAAAGATACAAACTTACAGTTGGAACGGACGTCAGCAGCCATCTACTCCAACCCATATCTGAAAGAGAATCTCCACGAGATGACCATAAAGTAGCCATTCTGACCTTGCTTAAAGACCTCCAGTGGGGTAGAGTCTACTACTTCCAAAGACAACCCTTTCATCTTTTGGATAATTTCTATCATTAGGAAGTTTTTTCCTGATGTATTAATAACAATAATAGCTAGCATTTACATAGCATTTTAAGGTTTTCAGAGCGCTTTACAAATACAATCTTATTTGATCCTTACAAAAACCCTGGGGGGGGTAGGTGCTATTATTATCCCCATTTTACAGAAGAGGAAACTGAGGCAAACAGTGGTTAAAGTGACTTGCTTAGGGTCACATAGCTAGTAAGTGGCTGGATTTGAACTCAGATCTTTCTGACTCCAAGTCCAGTGCTCTTTCCAAGTCTTAACTTGCTTTTTTGAAATTCCCTATCTCTAATCCTTCCTTCACCTGACTGTATTTCAAGTATTTGAAGATAACTATCACGTGAGCCTTCATCTTATCTTTCCTGGAAATAGGCCTCCACACCACTACCTGAACTTAATAACATCCTGCCTGAACTATGTCCATCATCTCCATATTTCCTCCACTGGAACTTAGGAATCTGCCTCCCCCATTTCCAACTCTTCTTTATGTGGTACCTTCCCCATTAGAACGTAAGGTCCTTGAGGGCAAGACCATGTTGCTATGCATAACACAGTTACTGTCACATAGTGAGCTCTTAATAAATGCACACTCATTCTCTCTCTCTCTCCCTCCCTCTCCCCCCCCCCCTTTTTTTTGCTGTTTAGTTGTTTTTTCAATCATGTCGGACTCTTCATGACCCCTTTTGAGGTTTTTTGTCAAAGATACTGGAGTGGTTTGACATTTCCTTTATATATAGACACACACACATCCACATATACATATTCATATATATGTATATAATTGGCCCTCGATTCTTCTCATCTTAAGGGCTAAGCGTCCCCAGTTTCATCAACAGATCTTATGGCATAGATTCAAGGATCTTTACCATTCTGATTACCCTCCTCTGGAAGCATTATAGCTTATTCATGTCTTTCTCAGATTGTGGTGTACAAAAATGCACATGATGCTCCAGGTGAGGTCTGACCAGGACAGACCACAGAGGGCCTGTTGTCTTCTTATTGCTAGGCTTCTTTTAATGTAGCCCAAGATTGAATCACTTTGGGGACCACCATATCACATTGCAGATACATATCAAGCTTGAAAGTTATAAAACCCCCAGATCTTTTCCATTCAAATTGCTATTTAGCAATATCTCTACCATACTGTACTTGTGATTTTGATGATTTTGAACCCCAATGTAAGATTTTTTTTCTTTATCCCTATTAAATTTCATTTTCCTGGATTCAGCTGCAAACTCCAATCAGTCAAGATCTTTTTTGGATTTTGTCTTTATGATCCACCCAGTTTGGTGTCATCTGCAGATCTGATGAGCGTGCCACATCTGCCTCTATCCGAATTATTGATAAGAATGTTCAGCAGCACAGGGCCAAGCACAGATTCCTGGGGCATTTCACAGGGGGCCTCTGTCAAAGCTGACATTGAATGTTTTGCATGACTTCATATGCAAAATGGGCATTGTATTCTCGCCTTCTCAATGGGTAGGGGAGGAGATGGAGGGAGGGAGAGAATTTAGAACTGAAAACAAAAAAAAATCTATAAATGTAAATGAAAAAAAAGTTGACATTGAATCTTTCATTCATGAATGGGTTCAGCCATCTTGTACTTTGTATAGCCTGCATCCCTCTACCCTTTCCACAACCTGAGCAAGACATACTTTATAAAATGCTTTGCTAAAATCTAGGCCCACTATAGCTTTAGCATTGCCCCAGTGACTTAGTAACCTTGTCAAAAAAGAAGAGAATGGAAGTCAGGCTTGACCTGAGAGGTTCTAATAAAGTTCTGCTGGGTCTTTTTGCTCACTGCTTCCTTTTCTAGATGTCTACCAACCATCTGTTTAAGAATACTCTAACTTGGGGCAGCTAGGTGGCACAGTGGATAGAGCACCAGCCTTGGAGCCAGGAGAACCTGAGTTCAAATCTGGCCTCAGACACTTACTAGCTGTGTGACCCTGAGCAAGTCACTTAACCCTAATTGCCTAAAAAAGGATATTCTCACTTTAATATGATGTTCTATAATTTTGCCAAGAATCAAAGTCAAGGTCATAGGCCTATAGTACAAAACTTCAATCTCTTCTTTTTTTTGAAAATTGGTATAGCATTTATCCTTCTTTAGTCCTGTGATGTCCCTCCCATTCAACATGATCTATTGAATATGCCTGTAAATGTCTTAGCAATCACACTTGTCAGTTGTTTCAGGACCCAAGGATGTAGTCTATCTGGGCCAGGTAACTTGAATTCATCAAGGGCAGCTAAGTGTTCTCTAATAATTTCCCTACTTATCTTGGGTACCAACTTCCTATTACTCATTTTTGTTTCTACCCTTTCCAGTCCAAAGGTCATTTTCCTTGTCAGAGAAAACTAGCAGTGAAATAATTGAGTGGCTCTTCTTTCCCTCTGTAGTTATTCATCACTATCCCATCCATCCTTTGAGCCTCCACTTCCGATTCAATCTAGATACAAAATAAAAACCCTCCCATTTGTTATCCTTGGCTTTCTTCACTAGCCTCAACTCATTCTGAGCTTAGCATACCCAACAGTATTTTAAAAGAACCATGCCATAGTCTTATACTCATCTTCTGTTTCCTGCTTTTGATTTCATCTTCCATCTAAATCTTATTAAAAGTCTTCATTGGTTGGTAAACTCCCTATGCATCCACATTGGTCTTTTTAGACAACTCCACTTCTCCCTCATCAAAATTGTATCTTTTTATCTTGTGAGTTTCCTAACCAGATGTAGCAGTGCAAGCTTGTAACCCCTGCTACTAGAGGAAGCTGAGGCCAGTGGATCACTTGAGTTCGGGAGTTTTGAGCTGCAGTAGGACTAAAGTTGATCCAGTGACTATACTAAGTCTGGAATTAATATGGTGAGCCACCAGGAGTAGAGGGCTACTAGGCTGCCTAAGGAAGGTCAAACTGGACTAGGTTGGAAAACTGAAGCAGGTTAAAGCTTCAGTACCAATCAATATTGGGCTTTGAGTGGTTGCTGCATTAAAAAAAAATAATTCCTATCCTTCCTTCTTGAGCTTCCCCTGAAGCAGTTTAACGTATGGGAATCCTATCCATTTTTCCTCTGATATGCATTCAGTGCCATACTTTTTGGAATTAAAATGTACCTAGGATAATTGTTGGAGTTATGAAAATACACCAGAGTAGGGGTGGCTGTTTCATGTGACAAGAGCCCTAAGTTTGGAAAGAGGACTTCTTGAAGCCTTGTAAGACACAACCAGGGTAAAGAGACCACTGGCCAGGAGCAAATGGCTTCCCCATCCTTCCTAACTTAACAACATTGGCCCCAGACATCAACATTGGCCCAAAACTGTATGGATTCAGGAGGTACTACATTCTCCCCCACCTCCCCAAGAGAGTAGTCCTCTCTCCCTGGAGATTTATTGACTGGCAGTGACCCTGTTGCAATTTCAGTGGTCATCAAATGTAGAGTTCTAATGTTATGATTATGGTGGCTTCTCATCTCCATGTTGGAGATAATCCTTCTTTGCCTTTCTCCTGTTTTTGAGTTGGCAGCGTGTTTTAGAGGCAGGGACTGAGGTCTTTACTTTGGTTCCTCTTATAACCTACAACCTATGAAGAGCAGTCCCAGATATAGGACCTGAATGAATTCAAGACAACTTAATACCCAAGAAGCACTCAATGAGAATAAGCCGAGTTAATTGAGCCAGATGAACTTCTGGATCAAACAAGGCTCCATTGTAAGGGGGAAATCACACAGCTTCTCCTACCCTGTATCTTTTCTGGTAGGGTCAAAGAACGAGGCTCTTTTTGATTCAAAGGTGGGATTCTCGCCTGCTATGTAGGAATTATGGAGCCAATTATCAGCTAAAGCTACCTCTCCCAGGTGTTACTGAAGGATAGGGGAGCATAGTGGGAAGGGTACTGGAAGCCTGGGCTTCAGATCCTGGCTGTCATGTTTACCTTGGCCAAGTTCTTTCTCCTTCCTGGTTCTCACTTTCTTCCTCTTTAAAATAAGGAGGTTGGACCAGAAGATCCTGAAGGTCCCTTCCAGCTCTAATCCTATGGAATTCCTATGGAAGTCCTAAAATCACTCAGACTCTGCTCAGAATTGCATACATTTCCTCAGACAGGATTGTGTTTTTCCTACTCTAAAGATCTCTGTTAAGGGAGTTTTCACCTCATTTGGTTGCCTGTTCTATGGTTAGGAGATTTCTTCTTAAGATGCTAAAAAGTCTTTTGCTATGTTTGACAAAAAAAAAGTCCCTTAGTTTCAGTGGCGTAAAAAAGTAGTAGGTCCAATGTTGCACTGAAATCTGCCTTCCTGAACTCCTCACTCTTTGTTCTTCCTTTTGTCCTGTGGGCCCAAGGAGAATGTGTCTAATCCTTCTTCCAGGTGACGACCCTTCCCGGTTTCCTTCAGGACAGTTGAGATCCATAGATTCAGTCTCCCAATTGGAGAGGACCTTGGGAATTAATCACCTTAGGGGTCCTCTTAGTCCATCCCCATTCCTAGGGGGGAATCCATCTATTCCTAAAGTAAATCAGCCTCATATTACTGGAAGTTTTGAAGCAAGGACTAGTTAGGGGTGAGGAACCTGTGGCCTTGAGGTCACATGTGGCCCTCTAGGTCCTCAAGCTCAGCCCTTTGACTGAATCCAAACTTCACAGAACAAATCCCCTTAATAAAAAGATTTGTTGTGTAAAACTTAGACTCGGTCAAAAGGCCACAACCAAGGACCTAGAAGGCCACATGTGGCCTTGAGGCCTTGGGTTCCCCACCCCTGGACTAGATGATCACACTTCAGAACAAACCTATACCCTTTTCCATGTGCTAGTCATTCAGATACTTGAAGACAGCAATCATACCCTCCCTAATTTCTTCTCCAGGCTAAGTAGTCTCACCTCCCCTATCACCCCCATAGTTTCTTCAAAAGGCTTTTTATACACTATAAGTCAAAACACATCTTCTGAAAAAAGTTGATATAGTAAAAGCCTGATCCAATGTGGTTAGCTTAGAACTTGGGTATTTGTATTGTTCTCTAACACCAGCCTTGTTTAGAACAGTGGTGTCAAACTCAGAAACTAGGGTCACTAAACCATGCATAAAGATCCCTGGGGGCCACATATTGACTTAGAAAACCTCAAATAAATGTTAAATCTATTTTTATTGGATTTTTAATTTATTTTCTTAATTATTTCCCCATCATATTTTAATCTGGCATGCATCTCTGAATCTTTCATGAGAAATGCACAATAAGAG
This sequence comes from Vombatus ursinus, assembly GCF_900497805.2. Lineage (NCBI taxonomy): Eukaryota > Metazoa > Chordata > Mammalia > Diprotodontia > Vombatidae > Vombatus > Vombatus ursinus. The sequence goes on from NW_020954729.1 coordinate 2,639,822, forward strand.
GAAGATGTGGGGTGGGTTAACACGCCACTATTCAGAAAGACCGGAACAGGTGCATGTGAAAATTGCTTTTCTTTTCTTAAAGGGCAGGCATGGCCTGAAGTCCCTGCTGCACCAGGGAGCCAGGCTGACATCTGCTATGTGGAGAGCTGATCTGAATGCTGGGATCAGCAGGATGCCTTGGCACTAGGGTCTCTGATAAGGGAATGTGCAAAGTTGCAGGAAAGATTCGTGGGTAATGCGATCTTCAGAAGCAGAGTGGTCTGTTAGCTAGGCCCTCAAAGATTAGAGGGTGCCAGGGAGTTGGCACCGATAGGTATTTCTTGGCAATAGCTCTACTTGAACGTCTGCTTTGAGGGGAAAAACCAGTACCAGCTCCAATGACTCTGTGGCAACAGGCTATTGTTATCTCTTTTTTTGTTTTGTTTTGTTTTGTTTGTTTTTGTTGTTGTGTGAGGCAATTGGGGTTAAGTGACTTGCCCAGGGTCGCACAACTAGTAAGTGTTTGAAACTGGATTTGAACTCAGGTCCTCCTGACTCCACAGCTGGTGCTGTATCCGCTGCAGTGCCACCTAGCTACCCCTATTGTTATTCTCTTGAACCATCTCCCCATTTCTTTTCCCCCAGCTTTGACATCTCCTTTCTCTCCCCAGTTCTATCTGAGACATGAATCCATCACCATAAAACATTGCCCCATTCATACACTCTAAACTTAACACTAACATTCCATTAAAAAAAGCCCAGTTCAATGTTCATCTTGACTCTTCATGTTGAAACTGTAGTAGAAAGAACTTTTCAGTTGTTTTTCAGTCATGTCTAACTCTTCATGACCCTTTTGGGTTTTCTTGGCAGAGATACTAGAGTGGTTTGCCATTTCCTTCTCCAGCTCATTTGACAGATGCGGAAACTGAGGCAAATAGGCTTAAGTGACTTGCCCAGGGGCTAGATTTGAACTCAGGATGATGAGTTTTCCTGACTCCAGGCCTGGCATTCTAACCACTGTGTCACCTAGCAGCCCAGTGGAAAGAGCACAGTATTTAGAATCAGAAGACCTAAGTTTGAATCCTGAATCTGTTACTTGCTACCTGTGGGACCTTGAGTAAATCCCTTCCCCTCTCTGTGCCTCGGTTTCCCCCTCTGTCAAAGAAATGGGGTAGACTAGATGGTCTCTAAGGCTTTCCAGTTCCAAATCTTATGATCCCAAGACATCTGCAGTGTAGGGTTAGCAACTGCTAACTCTCTGGCCAAAGTGATGAAGGATAGTGTGAAAAGGATAGTGTGAGAATTCTAACCCTCTAAGTAAGTGAGAGGATGTGTCCCAGAAGAACTGTGCTTTCAGGAACTCCATTTTCAAAGGTGGAAATTGCCCTGGAGGTAGAGGGTGGTGTGGTGGGCCATCAGAGAAGGGTTTAAAAGGAGGAAAACATTACTAGATAATAACTAAAATCAGCTCAGGTATGCTGGAAGATATAAACTATACATCTGAGAATGGTGAGGCAGACAGGCCTGCTCTTTGCTCAGACAGGAAAGGAACAGGATGGGGCAGGTAGGCAGGTACTTAGCCTGGACGAAGCTGAGAAAAACAGACTGCATACTTGGCCACCCCCAGGCAACTTCCAATAAGAAGCCTCTAGTTTGCTAGAATTCTTACCCTTTTTTGTGCTCTGAACCCCTGGTGAAGCCTAGGGACCTCTTCTTACAATACTGCTCATAAATGCATAAAGTAAAATACAGAGAAGTAAAATGCACATAGTGAACATAAGTATACAATATTATATATAGTTTTTAAAATATTAAAAAAAACAAGTTCTCAGACCCCAGGTTAAGAAGTCTTGCTCTGGCCACAGAAGCCATAGCTAGACCAGCTCATGGCCTTTTTTTTCATGACAGTAGTCACCATGGACCATTGCTTTCTGACCAGCCTTGTTCCTATCCTAAGCCAGGCTTCATTATGTTCGTATACCCCCATCCGTTTAGCCATTCCCTATTGGAAGGGTAGGTACCCCTTTAGTTTTTAGTTCTTTAATACTACAAAAAGAGCTGCTAGAAATATTTTCATACATACGGGTTGGATTCTTTTCCTCTTTATTTGATTTCTTTGGGGATATAGGCCTAGTAGCTGGATGTATAGTTCAGGAACTTTTGGGACAAAGTTCCAAACTGCTTTCCAGAGAAGGCAGGAACAATTTACAGCACCACTAAGTAATGCATTAGTGCGCCTGTTTGCCCACAACCCTTCCAAATCTGTAATTTTCCCTTTTTTTGGTAACTTTTGACAATCTGATAGGTGTGAGGGGGAGCCTGAGAGTTGCTGTCATTTACATTTCTCTAATTTTGATTTGGAGAATTTTTTCACATGGCTATCGATAGCTTGGATTTCCTCCTTTGAAAACTGCCTGTTCATACCCTTTGACCTTATATCTTATTGGGTAACAAACAACGAATTTATAAGTGACCTTTGAAAACTGGGCCCTCTGTTAATTAGGAATTATCTGTATAGAACAGGGTCAATTCTAAACCTCGAGGAGTTTGCCAGCTAACGAAAGACAGGAAGGCTCATAGAGCAGTCTCCCTCCTTCCCCAAAATTCATCATTCTTTGTTCAGTCTCTCTGCTGGGCCCAAGAGGACAGATACATGATTTCGACTAAATCGGGGGGGCGGGGTTAGGACTGGGGAGGGGTTAGGTTCAGCTACCTCTGTGAGTGGGGTTTTGCCAGAGCTGGCCCTAGAGAGCCAGTCCTGAACGGAGCAAGGTTTGAGCACATTCAGACTAGAAAGGTCTATCAAAATGACCCTCAACATCCTGCCATCAGAAGCCTCAACTTTCAAAGCTACAAGTCAAATAATGGCGTCCATTTCTCCAGTGCTTTAAGATTTGAGAAGCACTTTCCTTATACCAACTTATTAAGGCTGATTAGCTCCATTTTACAAATGGGAAAACTAAAGCTCAGAGAGATTCCTCCAGCTCGGCTGGGAACACAAGGCTAGCAAGAGGCAGAACAAAGATTCAAGGCCAAGTCTCTCTCTCCTGCCTACTGGGCCAACACTCTTTGCTTCATGCTACAATGCCTCTCTAGAAATGTAACTTTCCATAGCTACCCAACAGGTGGAGGCCAGGGTAGCCTTGGCCATGAGAGGCCAGAGTCATAACCCCAAGTGTGGGCTCCTTCCTACATACATGTCTGAGTCCAAGCCATCTTGATGGGAGATGGGGGTGGAGATAGTTGGGAGGAGTACAGTATGACATTGACCCTGTGTCATGGACATCTGAATCTGTCCCTCCTGAACGACCTAAGGGATGGTATTCACACAATGGCTTGATAAGCAAAGATCCGGGAACGAAATTCCCCCATCGGTGATAGCACTCCTAATGGAATGACATAGGCAAACCCAGTGACGACAGCCCAATCAGATGGATAAACAGAGCAAGAATAGGCTGTTCTGATTAGAACCAGAGTCTCGAGGCACAGAGTCTTTTTAAATAAAAATGTTTCTTGTCCGTGTCATGGAATCAGTGTGGAAGCTAAGGGACTGACCTTTTCACCCTCTCTCTCTCCTTGAGCTAGACTCAAATTCAGCTTCCTCGGACTTATTTCTTTTCTGACCTTAGCTAGAGAAAGAGGATAATATGGCATAGTGGCAAGAATGGCAGACTAGGTGTCAGGAAACCTGGTTTTAGTCCTGTTTCTAGCATGGCTTTGCTGTGTGACCTTGGGTAAATCCCTTCCCCTAGCTGAACCTCAGTTTCTTCATCTGTAAAAGAGGGGGCTAGAATAGATTGACCCACAATAAGATACTTCTTACTCTAAAATGTTATGATTCTGTAAGCGCCCAGGAGAATCAGTGATTCTTGGCAGTTTCTATGGGAGGTGGAAAGGGCAAGGGTAGTAATGAGTTCTCACCCAGTAGCTGGTGGAGTTTCCTTCCCTTTCGCCCTTTTCAAGTGAAGAGTAGGAGAATAGCAGTATCTACAAGTTGTTCCTCCATATTGTAACAAGTTGTTTCCTCCATATTTGTAACAAGATGGTTTTGGGAAATCACAAAACTCTTCTCAAAAGTAACAAAACTAAGGCTGAAAGTTTCCTTCTTTGCTGCCTCAACAGCTAATAGTAACAATGTGGAGTTCCCTCAGAGTTAACCATGTCAGAATAAAGAGGACACATTCTTCTGGGGAAAGGTAGGTAAGTAAAAATATCAGAGTTCTTCCTTCCTTCCTTCCTTCCTATCAGGGTTAAGTGACTTGCCCAGGGTCATGTAGCTGGTGTCTGAGACCAGAATTGATCTCAGGTTCTCTTGACTCCATGGCCTGTGCTCTATCCACTGCACCACCTGGCTGCCCCAGTGAAAATGTTAGAATGACCACACAATGGTCAAATGGACAAATGTTAGAATGGTCCCACAGTCTGCTCAAGCACAGTGCTAGGCATATGGAATATTTACTTGGCTTAAATAGGGTCTTCACTTGCTCTGCTGAAGGCCTTATCTCATACTTTTCTTGAAAAAATTAAGGCCATTCACCAAGAGTTTTCTTGTCTTTCCTCCTTATCACACATCATTTAGATATCTACCCCTTCTATCTCTTCCTTCACTCCAGTCTCATGAAGAGTTGGGCTTTCTCCTTGCCATGGCAAACCCCTGAATCCCTGTGCATGCATCCTTGATCCCAGCTTATCTTGTCTTCTCCAGAAGGTTGTCCCTTCTATCCTCCCCACTCTGTCTAAACTTCAGTTTCCCCTGTCTACAGGCTCCTTTCCCACTGTCTACAAACACATCCATGTCTTCTCTATCCTTAAAAAAACAAAACCAGAAACAAACCACTTGATCTGAGCGTCTGTTAGCTATTACGCTTTATCTTGAATTCCTTTAGAAAGCCATGTACAATCAGTGCCTCCATTTTCTCTCTTCTCACTGGATTCTAAACCCTCTGCAATCTGTTCCAACCTTATCATTCAACTGAAGTCAGTCTTTACAAAGTCAACAGTGATCTCTTAGTAGCTAAATCTAATGGTCTTTTCTAAATCTTCATCCATCTTGTCCTTTCTGCAGCCTTTGATGTGTTGATAGCCTCCTCCTGAATACTTTCTCCTCTATAGATTTTTGTGACATTGCTCTCTCTTAGTTCTCCTCCTTTTTCTGTGACCACTCCTTCTTGATATCTTTTAATGGTTCTTCATCTAGGACATGCCCACTAACCATGGGCATTCCCCACGTCTCTGTCCTGACCCCTATTTACGTCTCCCTCTATACTATTTTGTTTGGTGATCTCATCGGTTTTCACGGGTTTGATGATCATATCTATGCAGATATCTATCCCAGATCTCTATATCTATATATCAGTTTTCATGGTTTTGATGATTATATCTATGCAGATATCTATCCCAGATATATATATCCAGCCTTAACTTCTCTCTTGAGCTCCAATCTCAGATCACTAACTGCCTTGAATTGGAGGTTCCATGAGCCTCTCCAACTCAACGTGTCCAATAGAACTTACCTTTTCCCCCAAGTGCTGTCCCCTTCTGAATTTCCCCCTTACTATAGAGGGTACCACAATTCTCCCCATTACCAGGCTTGCACCCTCAGTGTCATCTTGCACTTACCCTACATGTCCAGTCCATTACCAAGTCTTATCATTTCTTCCTTCACAACAATGTCCCTTTCTCTCCATTCTCACAGCCATGACCCTGGAGCAAGCCCTCATTACCTCATTATAATATATTATTATCTATGATCATATATAATATTATTATGTTACAGACTATTATAACAGCTTTCTGGTTTATCTCTGTCTCCAGGCTCTTCCCTCTCCAATCCTCCCTCCATTCAGCTGCCAATGTGATATTCCTAAAGTGCAGGTCTGACCATGTTACCCTCCTACTCAAGGAACTCCAGTGGCTCCCTCTTACCTCCAGGATCGAATAGTAAATGCTGCTTGGCTTTTAAAGGCCTCCCTAACCTGGCTGCTTCCTCCTTTTCCAGACTCCATGAGTTGGCAACACTTGCCTTCTTGCCATTCCTCACCCGTGATACTCCAACTCCCATCCCTGGGCTTTTTCAGTGACTGTCCTCCATGTCTGGAATGCTCTCTCTCCTCACTTCTGCCTACTGGCTTCCTTCAAGACCCAGTTCAATTTTTACTGAACTGTCAAGGACACTTGCATGTATCTATTTATTCACCAAACATTCATTACCTACTATGTGTAGAGCACCATGTTAGATATTAAGAGAAGTAAAAAACTGAGATAAAACACAGTCCCTGCCCTCATGGAACTTATAGTCTAGGAGGGAGATGATATACAAGCACAAATAGCTGTAATATACAATAATAGCAATAACAATTCCAACTCATATCTCTGTAGCATTTTACAAGCATTTTCTCCAAAGCAGCTCTGTGAGTTATGTAGCATCACCAGGCTCAGATAAGTGTCTTGTCCAAGATCACATAAATGTCACATCTAGGACTCACGTCTAGGTCTCCTTACTTTAAGATCAAGGCTATTTCCACTCTACATTTACAATATTGTAGAGTCACAAAATAAAGTGTTACATGAAACAAAAGGTGAAATATCAAGGTGTCACAGCTACATAAAATTACAATAATAGTAGTTGAGACGTTTCAGTTTTGTCTGACTCTTCACAACCTTATTTAGGGTTTTCTTGGCAAAGATACTGGAGTGGTTTCCCATTTCCTTTTCTAGCTCATTTTACAGGATGAGGAACCGAGGCAGAGAGGGTTAAGGAACTTGTCCAGGGTCACACAGCTAGTAAGTGTCTGAGGCTACATTTGAACTCAGGTCCTCCTGACTCTAGGCCAGGCACTCTATCCACTCTGCCACCTAGCTGCCCAATAGTAGGGGCAAGTATCATTAACCTTGTTTTACAATTAAGAGAGCTGAGGCTCAGAGACAGAATAGGCATAATCCCCTGAACTAACTTGTCTCCAAAAGGGAATACTACTAAAGAGGCATGAAAAGCTCTAAAACTTGAAATTCTGATGGTACAATTTGATCTATCCAGGAGGAAGAAAAGGAGGAGACAGCTAGAGTCAGATGTGGCCACAGAGGGAGCTCTTTCGATGAGTTCCAACTTTAAAAGGATATGCACAAAAGACTAGAGTTGGGGCATGTAGCCAAGAAAAAAATATTTGAAAAGTGGAATGGGCCTACAAGACTATTTCCAAGAAGGCAGATTTTGGTTTTATATAAGGAAGAACTTACCAATATTAGTGCTATTCAACAATGTAATCAGGTGGTTCTGTAGGTAGTACCTCTCCATCATTTGGAATGTTCTAATAGATACTGGTCAGTTCTCAGATGGGGATACTATAGGAGGGATTCCTGTATGAGGCAAAAGGCTGGACTAGAAGACCAAATCCAAGATTCTTATGATTCTCAATCAATTCATTTGATTACATAATGACTCTGTGCTACAGTTTATATAATGACTGACCATCCTCTGCCACCACACAAGGCTTCTTCCCCACCCAGAGGTTAGGAGTTTTTAAACCATGCTTGCTACCTGCCTAGGTGGGTGTTGCATCAAGGGACCTGCTGGAGAATGTGCCAGTGGAAGTAGAATGGCGTGACAGGCTTGTCTGGCCGCTCTGTGATACACTGAATGGCTTGGTCTTCAAAATCAAAATAGACTTGAAGACGTGGCTGGTTTTTGGTGCCCTCAGTGAGGTGCTTGGTACCTTGCATAAAGTGGGTGCTTAATAAATGCTTGTTGAATAAAATGATCCTGGGTGTAGAGCTAGAAGAGAGGTGAGGCCATGTAGTCTAACCCCTTCATTTTACACATGAGGACACTGGAAGTCCCGGGAAGTTAAATGCCTTGCCTATGATTCCAAAGGTAGAAGCGGGATTCAAAGCCAGGTCCTTCACCTCTAGAAGCAGCACCACTTCCCTCCCTCTCATCACAAGGATGATATGATGATAATTCCATTGTTGACTTCCTTGGGTCAGACCACATCTGGAAAATCATGTTCCGTTGTGGGTATCACGTTTTAATAAAGATAAGCTCTTTCTATAGTGCCCTCATTTTGGCAAGACACTTGGTATATGCTATCTTGTTTGAGTTGCATAGACCTGAGGTGGGCACTAGAGGCATTATTAGCCCTCTTTTTACAGATGGGGCTACTGAAGTTCAGAGGGGTTAAGTGACTTAACCGGTTACTAGCTAGTGTCAGTGATGAGATTTGAACCCAGGTCTTCCTAACTCCAAATCTAGCACCCTAGCCATCATGTCACTTAGCTGCCTCACATTTTAGAAAAGACAAACTAAAGTGCTTTAAGAGGAGAGTCTCTAAAATGGTGAGGGAATCTGTGACCAAATACCACATGAGGACAGCTGAAGGAACTTGGGATATTTATTCTGTAGAAGAAAGTACTAAGAAGAGGGGTAGAGGGGCAGCTAGGTGATGCAGTGGATAGAGCACTGGCCCTGGATTCAGGAGGACCGGAGTTCAAATCTAGCCTCAGACACACAACACATACTAGCTGTGTGACCCTGGGCAAGTCACTGAGCCCCATTGCCAAGAAGAAGAAGAAGAGGGGTGGGGGGAAGACAGGCATGATTCAATTCAATTTAACAAACACTTCTTAGAGCTTTTTTGTTGTTGTTCAGTCATTTTTCAGTCGTGTCTGACTCTTTGTGACCACATTTGGGGTTTTCTTGGTAGAGATATGATTTGCCATTTCCTTCTCCAGCTCATTTTACACATGAGGAAAGTGAGGCAAACTAGGTGAAATGACTTGCCCAGGGTCACACAGGTAGTTAGTTTCTGAGTCCAGAGTTGAACTCAGGTCTTCCTGACTCTGGGCCCAGCACCCTATCTCCAAATATTTGAAGGGTTATATCAGATTTCCCCATTCTCTGATTAAAAGGGTCCTCTGACCTCTGGGACAGGTCCAACTAAGGGAACAGAGAAGGGGCAAACAAACCATTTAACTTTTCTGAATCCCAGTCACCTCATTTGAAAAATGGGTCTCAGGGTTGTTATAATATTCAAGTGATCAAAGGTAAGATACTTGATGACTGTTAAAATATTATGCAAATGTGTTCTTTTTTTGGAGTGGCAGCATGGGCCAGTTGAAAGAGAGATGGCTTTGGAGTCAGGAGAAGCCTGTGCTCATATCCTACCTCTGACCTTTATTAGTTTGACTGCCATGGGTAAGTCAGTTAACCTCCGTGAGCCTCAGTTTCCTCAACTCTATATAGCTGATTAACTCTTTGCCCCATGTTTTTTGTTGGCGTTGCCCATAAAGATTCCGGCAAAGCTGAAGGTGGGTACACCCGCAAAGCTTTGGCTGCCAAGACACACAGAAAAAGTCAGAGAGCTAAAGAGTGGGGGAGTTGAGATGGGCTTGGGGTGGAAATGACCTGTGAGAAACCTGCAGCCTCAAGACCACATGTGACCTTCTAGATCCCTGGGTGTGGCCTTTTCACAGAGTCCAGGTTTTATAGAACACATCCTTTTATTAAGGGGATTTGTTCTGTGAAGTTTGGACTCAGTCAAAGAGCTACACTTGAGGACCTAGAGGGCCACACGTGGCCTTGAGACTGCAGGTTCCTAACCCCGGGCCTAGGACAAGACTAATAAGAAGAATTCAGGAAGGACCAAAGATAGAGAAAGAAGTTGTCTGGGTGCCTTCTCCCCTGCCTTCCAGTAGCTGAACTGAGAGACCTCTGCTGGTCATACCCTAGGGAGACCTGAATCGCCTATACTTACTTACTGGTAAAAGAGGTGGAGCAGAACAGAAGAATGGGGTCTGGGGAGGACTTACCCAGAATGTCTCAGTGACTGGGCCGGGAGCTGAGTAGCTCTAGTGCTATCTACTCTCTGAAGCAACAGGAGGGAGAGATCTAAATTTAAGCCCCCAAACTATTAGCTCTTGAAATTCCTGGACTTTCTTGGGGCTTCCTTACACACAATAGGGACTTACTCATTTAAGCCCTGGAATCATGGTCCTGGAACTACTTTTGTACTCACCCATAGACTAAAAGGTTTGGGGCTGCCTAGAGGAGCCTTGGGTGCCCAATCACGAGGTTGCTCTTTGGATACATGGAGTAAATGTGAAGTACCTTTCTCTTGCTTCTCCTTTCTTGTCTGACTTCCTTCTCATTTTCTTTCTTTGGGTTCTTCTTCCTTTGTTTTCCTTCTGTGGTTACAATTCTGCTATCTTGGTGTGATTCATTCCATTACGGCATGCTTCTGTGAGAGAATTCCAGGGAAATGAAGGGAAGGTACCTTCCTCCATAGGTGGGGGCACCGTGAGCCAAGATTGCTCTACACACTAAAAAGAGGAGGGTGGACACTCCCCAAAGGGATGGAGAGAGCCACAAAGACATTAGTGGCTACCTAGCCAATGGGATCAGCCTGTGATCGCCAGCACTTTTTAATTGAATAGGATCGGATAACTGGACAGCATTGCCCTCTGGTGGTTGAATGTAAAATGAAAATAATAGTAGCCGCTACCTTACAGGATTGCAAGAGGATAAAATTAGATAATGTCTATTAGATGTTTTCCAAGTGTTAAAGAGCCCTTCAGATGTCATCTATTGAAGGCCTGGTAGTTGCTGACCTCGTGACCCAATGATGACTGTCCAAGCCCTTTGTTGTGGGCCATGCCTTAAAGACCTGTAGCCCTTTCCAGGAGGGCCTAATGCTTCAGAGTCTCTCCAGAGACACAGAACACAGGGAAATATGACACAGGCAAAGAGACATGATGAAAGCTACCCAGGTAACCAGACTCCCTAGAGCGTCCTGCTCTGCCTCAGAGATTTCACCTGGCTCTTTTCCTCTCCTTTCTGACCAGGAAGCTCTAGACTATGAAGGGCAGTCTAGAAAAACGGACCCAGAAGTCTTGGCTAGGCTGTTTTATATAGGCTGGCTTTAATCATCCTGAGTGGATGAGGAAGGCAGGTGTCCTTGCTGGGCCTCCAGGCATTCCCTACTGCCTTCCTGATTGTGGTAACAGAACAGGGATCAACCAGCTTTGTTTTCCTTGGCCTGAGAAGGAAGAACTAGGACCTGATATAAAGAAAATCTTCCTAATAATTAGAGACATTTCAAGTGGAATGAGCCCCCATGGGAACTGGTGGCTTCCCCAATGCTGGACATCTTCATACTGGGCTGCATGACCACTTGTTAGGTATATTGTAGAAAGCTGGGAGGGGCCTCTGTGGGCCCTTTCACCTCAGAGATCTTGTGATAAAAGAAAAGATACTATCCTGAATAAGGCTGGAAGGGGGGAGCTTGAGATTGGAGTGCTCCATTTGCTCCTTCCTGTCTCTGTATACTGTACTCTAGACCAGCACTTCTTAAACTCTTAAATAGTTTAAGAAGCTCTGAAGGGGTCTCGAGTGGAAAAAGTTTAAGAAGCCCTGCTTTAGACATCAGTCTACAGGGCTGGAGCGATCCATTTGGGGCCTCCCAGACAAATATAATTTGGGGGCCTCATTGTTTTCTACAAGAACACATCCTAAACATGGCCATTTGGTGACATGAGGGGGCAGCAACTTTCTTTAGGGCTGGTGACTTTCTTGTCTCTATGAATTTGCCTATTTCAAGACCACGTACATCTCTAGTACCGCTAGTACCAATCATCCCTTGCTTCTGGCCATAATTCTGAAGCCTTACGTGTTAACAGCATCTGGAAAATGACAGATTTTTTACTGGGTGAGCTCTAAGAACAAAATTGGTGAAAGATCGATTTCTCCTTTCAGTAATAATAATTGTAGATAGCTGATATTGCTGCAGAAATCATAGTAAGAACTGATGTTTATATGAAACTTTTCAAAGTATTTCATGCACATGATGTGTGCTCATTGAGCCGCTGAACAGCATTATGTAGGTGATATGGGCATTATCACCAGTATTTTTATTTTACAAATAAGGAAATTGAAGCTCAGAAAGGTGAAGGGTTATAATGCCCATGGGCTATATCACTAGTAAAGTTTGGAGGAGGGATCTGTACTCAGCTCTTCCTGTTTCCCAGTCCAACGTAGAAAACGGCAAATAGAAAATAGTGACTTTTCTTAGGCCTGACTTTTACTTATTTTTGCAGTTTAAATTTGTATTAACACCTCTGCATAATTAAGACAGAAGCCAGAAAAGGGACAAACAAAGTTTGATCAGGGAGGCTCAAAATTTCTCATTTATGTTCATGTTTATTTTTGCTCCCTTGTCATACGCTGCCCTCTACAGTTTATATGGAGTCTTTGAATAGGCATGAATGAATTTGCTAGGAGCCTTTCTGGTCATGTGCTTCATTCCCATCGCAAAGCACACAAATATCTCTTACCACAGACTTTCAGTTTTCGACATTCATCCCAAGACATCTTAATTGTGTTGGAATTTGTTTTTTGTGAGCTATATCTCAGTGGACCTTCCTGTATCTAGATTCTCCCCTCCCCAATTCATCTAGCACATAGTTGACAATTTGATATTTCTAAGATCTGACTGTGCCACTACCTTGCTTAGCAAGCTTCAGTGGCTCCCCAGTACCTCTATGATCAAAGAAGAGCTCCTTTGTTTGGCATTTAAAGCCTGTTACTAGCTGGCTCCAATCTGCTTCTCAAGGCCTGTAGCATGTAACTCTTCTTCATGCGTTTCTACATGTCGGAGAAATGAATTTGCTTGCTAGGTCCCATGTGTGATATTCATCTCTTCCTTTGCACAGGCTGAGCCCCAGGCCTGGAATGCTCTCCTCCACTTCCACCTTGTGGAATTTCTAGCTCCCTTTAGGGCTTAGTGCCAGTGCTACCTCCTACTGGAGGCCTTTCCTCTCAGTTGGTAGCTGTTGGTGCTTTGTATGAATTTTGTATTTATTTTAGACTTATTTGTGTATTGTTGTTTCCCTCCAGTAGTCTATAAGCACCTTGAGGACAGGGACCATTTTTATATGCATTATTGCTCCCCCAGTACAATGGGCTCAGTGTCTGACTCCTATGTAGCAAGTACCTAAGAAATCTGTGTTGAAATACTATATAAAATGAGGGAGGTAGGCTCGGGGATTTCTAAGGCCCCTTCCATGTTTCGAATTTGGTGATTCATAATTTCATCCCTATTACATTTGTGTGGAAAGGGCTGCATAGAAAACACACTTTCATTGCTTAGACTGTGTTATTTGAGGCCAAATGTTCTACCCCTTCTCCTTGTACCTGGCCCGATCACAGCCTGCACACACGGTGCTTCAGCTGGCCTGTTATTGACTTGTTGGTAAAGGCCAGGGGAGAGAAGGAGAAGAGACAGTAAAGAAGCAGGCGACCTCTCGCCATTTCTCTTCTGCCTTATTGTGCCATCATCCTCATCCTCATCTTCTTATTCTTCTTCCCCAATCTTGACCAACAAGATGGAGGACTGGACATTTTCTCTGGTCCCCAGGACCTCCCAAACCTCTCGAAAACAGGATTTCTGAGTCAAGAGAGAAACTTCAGCTGTCTCCATAGGACGTCAAGAGCTCCAGAGAAGGGAAAAAAACTCCATGAACTAACACACCTCTCTACCTCTATAGAACTTAAGGTTTATGACGACTTTGTGCGGCTCTGCTTCGCCCCGAAATCCACTTCATGCTCAGGTCAAGAAGAACAAGGTTTGCAAAGGGATTTCCTTACAAGCGTCCTGTGACGTAGGTAGTACAAGTACTATTATTACCACTTTACAAATGAGCAAACTGAACCTTGGTGATATTAAGTTTGAGAAGTAGTATAGCATAGTGACTGGGGAGCTGGGTTTGCAGATGCAAAGATATGGTTTCAAATCTTACCTCAGACAATTCCCAGCTATGTCACCCTGGGCAAGTCAGTTTACTTTGCTGGACCTCAGTTTCCTTATCTGTAAAACAGGGATAATGGACGATCTAGTACCTCCTTCCCAGGGTTTTTTTGTGAGGCTCAAGTGAGCTCATGTGTATAAAGTACTTTGCAAACTTTAAAGTGCTATCTGAATCCATCCTCCATTCAGTTCTCAAAGAGTTTTTCCTAAAAGACAAGGCTAACTATGCTACCTCCCCATGGGACAAATGGCCTAATGGGTAGCAGGTAAGCTCCTGGTCTTAGAGTCAGGTATGCCTGGGTTCAGGCAAATCACTGTGCCTCAGTGTCCTCATCTGTAAAGTGAGGGGGTTGGACATGATGGCCTTTTCAGCTTTAAATCTCTGACCTGATGATACATCATCTTCCTTCAAAATGCATTTTGTGCTATGGTGGTGGGGAAGAGGGAATGACTCAGAGTGCCAGGATGATTGGTTTAAATATTGCTCTCTGCCACTTTCTCCGAATACTTTTTTCCCCTTTTATGAAGATCATAAATCTTTCTATATCACTTTTTCTCCATCCTCCCTGCTGTCAGCTTTAGAACTCGGCTCTCTTTCCTCCCCTTCCCCTCCACCCCCTCGAATCACTCCTGGGGACATCACTATTCAAGGTGATGGTGCTTATAACACCCTTACCTCACAGGTCCTCAACTTCCTCAGCTCAATCAGTCAATGAATATTTATTAACTATCTACTATGTGTTGGGCACTGTGCTAAGTGCTGGAGATACAAAAAGAGGCAAAAGACAGTTCCTGCCCTCAAGGAGCTTACAGTCTAACGGGAGAGACAACATGCAAACAAATATATACAAACAGACTATATACAGGATAAATAGGAAATTCGGTTAATTAAGAGGGAAAGTCCTAGAATTAGAGGGTTGGAAAAGGCCTCTAGTAAAAAGATTTTAGTTGAGACAAAGGAAATCAGGGAAGGCAGTAAACTAGGATGAGGAGGGAGAGCATTCCAGGGCTAGGAAACAGCCAGGGAAAATGTCCAGAGCTGAGAGATGGAGTATCTTGTTTTTAGAACAACAAGGAGACCAGCATCACTGGATCAAAGAGTACATGGTAGAGAGTCAGGCATATGAAGACTGGAAAGGTAGGAGGGGGCTAGCTTATAAAGGGCTTTGAATGCCAAATAGTGGATTTTGTATATGACCCTGGAAGTGACAGGGAGCCACTGGTGTTTATTGAGCAGGGAGAGGAGAGAGAGAGAGAGAGAGAGAGAGAGAGAGAGAGAGAGAGAGAGAGAGA
>NW_020954729.1:2654930-2662735 GCF_900497805.2 Vombatus ursinus
ATGAGACCTGTGATTTAAGAAAATACTTTGGGACCTGAATGGAGGATGGATTGGAGTGGGGAGAGACTTGAGGCAGGATGACCCAGAAGTAGCTATTGCAATAGGCCAAGTGTGAGGTGATGAGGGCCTACACCAGAGTGGTAGTAGTATCAGAGGAGAGGAGGGGACATATTGGAGAGATGTTACAGAGATGAAATCGACAGGCCTTGACAACAGATTGGATGGTGGTGGTAGTGAGGAATTGAGGATGACTCCTAGCTTGTGAACCTGAGGGATGGGAGGATGGTGTTGCCCTCTACAGTACTAGGGAAGGTAGGAGGTAGAGGAGGGTTTGGGGAGAAAGATAATGAGTTCAGTTTTGGATATGTTGAGTTTAAGATATCTACAGGACATCTTCAAGTTGTCTGGTAGTTTGAAATTGTCTGGAAGGCAGTTGAAGATGTGAGATTGTGGATCGGCAGAGAGTTTGGGGCAGAATAGGTAGATTTGAGAATCACCAGCATGGTAGCTGATGAGATAACCAAGTGAAGTAGTATAGATGGAGAAGAGAGGAGGGCCCAGGACAGAACCTTGTGGAACACTATGGTCAGAGGGCATAAACTGGATGAGGATCCAGCAAAGGAGACTAAGAAGGAGTAGTCAGAGAGGTAGGAGGAGAGCCAGGAGAGAGTAGGGTCCCCATAACTTAGAGAGAAGGAAGAGAGAATGATCAACAGTGTCAAAGGCTGAAGAGAGGTCGAGGTGAGTGAGTTTTGAGAAAAGGCCATTGGATTTAGCAACTAAGAGATCCCTAGAAATTTTGGAGAGAGCAGTTCAGTGGAATGATAAGGTTGGAAGCCGGATTATAAGGGGTTCAGAAGAGAGTGAGAGGAGAGAAAATGGAGGCACCTGTTGTAGAGGCTTTTTTGAAGGGTTTAAGAGAAATAGGAGTATGGTGGGGATGGAAGGATCAAGGGAAAGTTTTTTGAGAACAAGGGAAATGTGGGCATGTTTGCAGGTAGTAGGGAAGGAGCTAGTAGATGGTAGAGATGGTAGTAGGGAAGGAGCTAGTAGATGGAGAGATTGAAGAGAAGTGATTGAGTGAGGATGACGGGGGCCAATCTGTGGTGGACACAGGAAGGAATGGGATCACTTGAGCTGGTAGAAGGCTTAGTTTTGGTAAGGAGTAAGGTTACCTTGTTATGTGAGACAGGGTGAGGAGGAGATAGTGGCAGAAGGAGTCTGAGAGATGAGATGAGGAAGAGAGAAGAAGAGGGAGCTCATGGCAGAATGGCCTCCATTTTTTTTTCTGTAAAATATGAGGAAAAGTTCTCATCTGAGAGATAAAGGGGAGGAGGAACCATGGCAGGTTTGAGGAGGGATGAAAAGGTTTTGAAGAGATGATATGCAGAGTGGTCTAAGTGAGTTGATAAGGCAGGTAGAGAAGGATTGCCCAGCAGCAGCAATGATCCAACTATCTCCATCTCCATTCACATTAGCTACACCCTACTGTGAGTACATAGATATCTCCCAGAACTGTCCCACCTCCAAGATCCCAGATTCTGGAATTTGCTCACTGACTCCATCCAGTTGTCCCTTCACCTGTCTCCTATACTTTCACTAAATTACTCTTCAAAAGTGAAAGACCAAGAACAAGAAGAACTTTGATTTTCTCCTAAAAGCAGGTTCTGAGACCCTCTCCCATTCTTTCAGTTTCTTTCTGGTACTCTGGGTTCACTTACTTGCTCTCCAGGCTTAACTCCATCCTGTCAGCCTCTTCAGTTCATTAACTAGCTGGCTTGTAAGGGGTTAAGAAGAGAGTGAGAAGAGCGAAAATGGAGGCACCTGTTGTAGTTCATTAGCCTAGAATCTCTTTGCCCACTTCTTGATCTTCTACCACGGCTGCCCTACTAATTCTCAACCCAAGGTGTCTGCCACTATCTGCTTTCTCTGCTTCTGTTCCCAAGATGCTGAATGTTTCTAGACAAAGTCTGAAAATTGTGTTGAAAATACTCACTATAGATTTAGGTCTATGCTGTTCCTCAGCAACCCTTCTATTCAATATTTATTGATTCCTTCTATCATTCTGTGCCATCACTGCTCCCAACTTCTTCCCTGTTCCTCAAGCAGTCAACCCTACCTCCACCACCTCCATTTAAAGTAGATAACTCATCCCCTATTTCCCTGAGATCTAGGCTGTCCAGTTTGGACTCCTCCTTCATGGGCAGTTAGGTGGCTCAGTAACTAGAGCACGAGACCTGGAGTAAGGAAGACCCGAGTTCAAATGTGACCTTAGACACTTGCTGTATGGCCTTGGGCAAGTCAATTCACCACTGGCTGCCTCACTTTCCCCATCTGTAAAATGGGGATAATAATAGAATTCTATGAGATAATATCACATTTAGCATAGTACCTGGCACATAGTGGGCACTATACAAATGTTAGCTATTATCTTGATAATTCAACTTTTGTTCCCACCACTGTACTGAAACTCCTTTGTCAAAGGTCAATGACCTCTTCATTGCCAAACTGAGTGACCTTAACTCAGCCCTTTATGATATTGAACATCCCCTTACCGATATTATCTCCTCTCAACTTCCAAAATACCATACTCTCCTATATGGCCACCACCTCCTCCTCCTCTTCCTTCCCCGTTCCATCTAATAGTGGTGGTCCTCCTCCCCCCACCCACCTCCATCCCCACCATTTCTTTCTCCAATTTCTTAATGTTTTGGCTCCTCTGAGTTCTGTCCTCACAGCTTTTCTCTCTTTATATTCTCTCATTTAATAAGCTTGTTTACTCTCACGAGTTTCACCTGTTCCCTATCTGTGGCTGGCACACCTAGATGTTTAGCTTTTACCCTCTCTTTTGAGTTGGAGACCCTCCTTTCCAACTGCCTATTTCATATCTCTACCTGCCTATCCTATGGTGTCTCAAATTCAACAAGTCCAAAATTGAACTTTTACCACCCTCCAGTTCCAAACTCACTCCTCCTGTCAATAGCATCATCATTCACTTCCTGCCCCACAATGGAAACCTTGCTAGCATCGCTTGCTCTTCCCTCTCTTTATCTCTTCATGTCCAATCGGGTCAATTGCAGTTGATTCTTCCTTTGTTATGCGTCTTGTTGATTAGGATAGCATGATGATCTTGTGTTGAATAGTGGGATAAAGAGTTGGACCTGAAGTCAGGAAGGCTTGGGGTTAAATCTTGCCTCTGCCATTTCCTAGCTGGATAAACTTGAGAAAATCACCTGGGTTACAGTCTCCTGATCTGTAAAATGGGGATAACAATACCTATAGTGCCTACCTCCAAGGGTTGTTTTGAGGCTCAAATATAATATAAATAATGTGTGGAAAACATTTTATAAGCCTTAAAGCATTGTAGAAGTGTCAGTGCAATTATTACCCACCCTCCTATCCCATTTTCACTGCCACCACCCTGGCAGGCCTTCCTATCCACCTGCCTGATCAGCTGTGAGAGCCTCCCAAGCTGTCTCCATCCCCTTGGGTCTAACCTTCATACTGTTTTGAGACTGGTTTCCCACATGCTCAAACATTATTGTACAACTCCACTGCTCAGAACTCTCCACTGGCTCCCTGCTATCCTTGCTCTGATACTAGCTGAGTGACCCTGGGCAAATCAACAGCTCTAAGCCTCAGTCTGTCCAGCCCCCCTGCCCTGTCTAGAATGGGGATGATAGTGCTTGCAAGGAGTGTCTCTGAGGGTTATTGTGAGGAAAGCACTTTGTAAAGCTGAAAATGTAAATGAGTTTTATTAGTAGTAGTCAATCAATCAAAAAATATTTATTAGGAACTTCCTATGTGCCAGTTAAAATCAAAACTCCTTAGGTTGGCATTCAAGGCCTTCAACAGTCTGGTGCTAACATTCCTTTCCATTGCTCCTTATACTACTTCCCTCCAGATGCTCCTTGCTCCAGATTAGACTATTTGCTCATCTCCTGTAAATGTCCTGACCACCCTCATTCAAAACCTTGCTCCCTAATATCTTCTCTATTAACAGACTCAACTTAAGTGCTGTCTCCTCTAGGAAACGTCTTTGCTCACCACTGTCTTTCAAAGATTGTGGACAGTGGCTCACACCTGCCAGTTCTTCCAGTACCCAAAGATGTTGTTCATGGGGTCCAGGTGACTTGAGCTCACCAAGGACAGCTAAGTGATCTCCAATCTCCTCATGTGGTATCAACTCCCTACTAGTCATTTTTGCCATTCTTTCTAGTCCAAAGGTCATTCTGCTTGGCAGAGAAAACAAAAGCTGAAAAAAATCATATAACAGAAGCAAAATAAAGTAAATCTTTAAATACCAGGCTGTTTGTATCTTGTCTTTGAGGCAATGGGGAGTCTTTGAAATGATGAAGTGATAGGGTCAGACTCAGGCCATAGGAAGGTTATTTTGGCAGCGCTGTGGAGGATGGACTGAAATGTGGGGATTAAATTAGAAGGCGATCAGAATGGTCCTGGTGAGATATGATGGGAGCCTTGTGAGTGCAGAGGAAATGGATGCAAGAGTAATTATAGAAGGAGAATCAATAAGATCTGGCCATTGATTGCATCTGATGATGGAAAGGTTATAATCAAGGATGATTTTGAAGTTGAGGATGGTGGCACCCTTGAGAGAAATAGGGAAGTCTAGTGGAGGGGTAGGTTTAGGGAAAAGATAATGCATTCTTTTTTGGACATGTTGAGTTTGAGATGGTTATCCAGGCAGAGATGTGCAGTTGGCAGTTGACAATGTGGAAACGTAATTCAAGAAAGAGTTTGTACTTTATTTAGGTATCTGGGGCAGCATAATACCTCTTTTAAGCCATCTTAGATCTAGGCTTCAGCACAATGAAGATACTTGGGACCCTTTGCTTCCAGGGACTCAGGAGGCAGCGGAATGCCTGCATCATGGGTAGGATGTCTCTTGGTTGTGGCTCATTCCAAGATGGCATGGGTGCAGAGTATAAGTTTAGCCCATTCCCCAAGACCTTATCCCTGTCTCTCCTCCTCTGAGGTGTCAGAACTCTCAGGAATCCCCACCCTCTAGGAGTCAGAGGCAGTGAGGATAGAGGCCCCCCTCTTAACTAATCATCCCCCAACCTACGGTGGACAAATTCCCATCTTCCACTCTCTTTATCCCCATGCTTCAGGGTCAATAGACAAACATCTTTCCCCATCCCGTCTCTCCCCATACTTTCATCCCTTCAGCCTTACCCCTCCACAATCCATATCCTTATGTCTTTCCATTCTATTACCCCCTCTGAAATTTTCACTCTCTTGTTAACTGACTCTCCTTTATCCTGAATCACTTCACCCTTTTCATTCTCTTAGGCTATCAGAAACCTAGCTTTTTTTCAATATTAGCTCCATCCATCTTTATTACTTGATCCAACTCCTCAGTAATATATTGGCTTCCTGATCATTTCCCCTCTTTTCTCAGTTTGGTATCTGGCTTGGGATTCTTCTCCACTCCAATCTCTGCCTTCATATTTGGAGACCTCAACATATATGTCAATGTCCCCCTGAACCCCAGGCTTCTTCTTCTTCAACCACCCTATAGCTTCCTTCTACTTTAGCCACCTATTATTGATCTGACCACTGACCAGAATCATTTCATTTCTTTGATCCAGAGCTCTGAAATTCCTCTCCCCAAACACAGCCCCCTTTTATTCTTCAATTTCTCCTTTTGATTCACTCCTCTTAAACCTGTTCTTTGTCTTCATCATGACCTCCAGGCCCTCCAATCCTCCCTGTTCTCTCAATCCATCACCCCTACTCTGACCTCCCTCCCTGCCTTTCAGTCTTGACCCCATGCAACTATATCAACTGGGTTCGCTACAACTATAGATCTAATCACAACTGGGCCTTCATCACTATATGGTCATTATTTTATCCTTCCCCAATTGACTACCAGAGCAGCTATTCCAAATCTTATATTCTCTTATTAGACCTCCTATATTACCATTTCCCTCCTACCTAATAGCAGAGGACCTCACCTCCTGCTTGACTGAAAAAATAAAGGTTATAGTTGCTCTCTCCATTTCACACCTCAAAATATCTCTTCATCATACTCCATTTTTATCCTTCTTTACTCCAGTCTTAGATAAAGAGGTGAGCCTTCTCTTTCCTTCTTCTTTTTTTGCTTTTTGGTGAGGCAATTGGGGTTAAGTGACTTGCCCAGGGTCACACAGCTAGTAAGTGTCAAATGTCTGAGGCCACATTTGAACTCAGGTCCTCCTGACTCCAAGGCCAGACCTTTATCCACTGGGCCACCTAGCTGCCCCAGAGCCTTCTCTTTTCCAAAGCTAACCCTTTCACTTACGCTCTTGATCTTGTCCCCTCCTGTTTCAGCATGTTACAACAGAAAGAACATGGGATGGGGAGTCAGAGGACCTGGGTTCACAACTTGAACAAGTCATTTAACCTCGGTTTCCTCCTTTGTAGAATGACGGAGTTGGACCAGCTGATCTGTTATGTCCCTTCCAGTTCTTCAACTCTGATCCTTATGGTTCTCCTGGAGCTTACTCCCTCAGTCCTTCCTTCTTTTTCATTTTTAATCTTTCTCTATGCATTGGCACCTTCCCTACTACCACCCACTTGCTGGTGATGTCATAGAAGGGACACTTGCTCAGGCATAGATTGGATTAGATGGCACCCAGAGTCCCTTCCAATTCTGAGATCCCATGAGTGTTACTTAAAAACACTGTAGAGGATGAATTGCAAGAAGGAAGAGTGAAAGCCAGAAAACTTTAGGTATTTATTACAATTAGTTATTACAATAACCTTAGTAGATAGAAATGAAGGCGTTTGCAGCAGGAATAGGGAGGAGGGGGATGAATGTGAGAGACACTGCAGAGGGAGAGCTGCCAGGCCATAAGGGACAGTCATGTGAAGTGCAGGAGAGGAAAGAGACTGGCTCCACCTTTCTTTCCCAGACTCCTATCCCATGATTCCCTTTCACTCACTTTCTGTTCTTACTAAACTGGCCATGGCCTACCTCTGTGCCTTGATATGGGCTATCCTGAATACCTTGAATGTCTTCTCTTCTTTCCACCTCTTAGAAACCTTAGAAGCCTTTCCTGACCACCCCCCTACCCCCAGATTTTAGTAGTTTCTCCATCCTCAAAGTATAGTGTATTTATTTATATGTTTAAACGTATACTCTCAATAGAATGTAAGCTGCTAGGTGGCACAGTAGTGGATAGAGTGTCTGGCCTAGAGCCAGGAAGACTCATTTTCCTGAGTTCAAATCCAGCCTCAGAAACAATAAGCTGTGTGACCCTGTTAGCCTCAGTTTCCTCATCTGTAAAATGAGCTGGAGAAGGTAATGGTAAACCACTCCATTATTTCTTTTTTTGTTTTTTTTGTTTTTGTTTTTTTAATTTTTAAATTTTTTTTCACTCCAATATTTCTGCCAAGAAAACCCCAAATGGGGTCAGGAAGAGTCAGACATGACTGAAAGACAACTGAACAACACAGCACAATACATATGTAGCAGGTGCTTAATTCTTGTCGAATTGAATTGAAAAGATATTACCAAAGTTTCAAATGTGGGAAATTGAGTGTTTGTGCTACATTGACAGAAATAATTAATTCACGAGGAGGAGCATGTTTTTGAGGAAAGTGAATGTTTGATTTTGGACATATTGAGTTTGAGGTACTGGTAGGACATCCAAGTAAACATGCTCTGAAGGTTTGCAGCTAAGGAGAGACATCAAGGCATGAGATAGAGATACAGCTCCAGGTAGAGAGAGAGAGAGAGGAGAGAGAGAGAGAGAGAGAGAGATAGAGATAGAGAGAGAGAGAGAGAGAGAGAGAGAGAG
>NW_020954729.1:2662750-2663929 GCF_900497805.2 Vombatus ursinus
GATGGAAAACAGGTTACAATGGGTTAAGGAGAGAGTGGGTGATGATGAAGTGGAGGCATCTAGTATGGACAAGGGGTAGGAGGATCAAGGATGAGCTATTTTCTCAGGTGGGGGAGAGGTGAACATGATAGTAAGCAGATGGGAAGGAGTCAGCAGAGAGGGAGAAATTAGAAATTCATGAGAGAGGGATGATTGGAACATGGGTTTTAGAGCTGGAAAAAACAACTCCCAGAGGTCATCGGGGGTACCCTCCTCATTTTACAAATGAGGAAACCAAAGCTTACACAAGTTAAATAACATATTCATTGTCATACAGCTAGAAAGCAGTATAGGAACATGAACCAAATCAACCCCAGGTCAACTGACTCCAAATGCAATGTTCTCTCCACTATGTTCTATCACTTTGCTTTGAGCCAGGTCTTGGAGGAGGTGGGAGCAAGGGCACCGGGAGGGATTTGACTTAGGAAGGCAGAAATTTCCAGTGGGAGAGATCAGCTTGATTTTGTGACTTTCTCCCTCATTCAGCAAACAGGAATAGGTAAAGAAGAACTAATGATGTTATCCAAGGCTGAGGATCAAATGCTCACATTTTGTATTGTTTTTTTTTTTAATATGTCCTCTTCTCCCTCACTAGACTCTTAAGCTGGCACCAAAACCTTATTTGATATTTGTATCTCCCCCATTGCTCGGCATCCGTCTTTCCCTTGGTTTGCCAAATTTATGCCAAGCAATGTCAAAACAGTCCTCCCTCCCTGCAATGTAGTGACAATTCATCTTTTCCATGCTCTTGTTTTACTGAACACAGAGTGTAAAGAAAGAAAACGTATCCAGCTAGTGGGGTCTTTGCTGTGGTTTGAAGTATATACTAATGATTATGGAGGCAGCCAGTGATCCAGGGGCGGGAGTGACCAACTGACTCTCTTGCTTGTCTTCCAAATGCTAAGGTTGGCAGGGCACAGCAGACATCATTGGGGTTCCCTTCCTTTACCTCTCCTACCCACCTTGGTAGACTGCACATATCGTTTAACTGGTAAACCAGAAGGATGGGCTCAGTAGCAGTGAGAAGTGATTGAATCTCAGTTACTTCTCTGGTTTCCTTTGCTTCAACACCTTCCTGCTCACCTCTAGCCCTCACCCCCCCCCCCCCCCCCCCCCCCCCCCCCCCCCCCCCCCCCCCCC